>NC_057783.1:11291239-11386016 GCF_014825855.1 Bombus pyrosoma
GATACTTTCGTTAGATGCGTGTGGTGGTAACGCATCAGCCGCAGCTGATCATTACAGACACCGGTATCCAAATCGTCGACATCCTGACAGACGTGTTATTCAAAGAGCAGAACGAACTCTCGGCGAACATGGTTCTTTTGAAAAAAGGTTCAAAAGTTGAAAATTCAAAGTCGATTTTCTCGAAGACAAAGCCTCAAACAAAAAATTTTTATTCTATATTTTCGACTTCTTCTTTCGCGTAGAATCACCCCCTTTCCGCTTGTACCACCAGTTACAAACCACCCTGTATAAAGAGCCTTGTTTGAAGAGATTACATCCTATCCTAAAAAAATTCTTTACTAAGAATTTTCTCTCTTGCTTTCAACCCCAAAAGTAGCAATTTTAGGCTTATTCTAAAAGAATGACAAGTGTGAGTGGGAGACGTGTGTAGAATAGCGATTTTTTCACTCTGAACGTTGCGACACCTTTATTATAATCGGCAAGAAGAAGATTACATATGTAATCTCTTCAAACGAAACTACGACCGAACTTTACTTCAGATAAGTTCGTTTGATCTTTTAATTACAGTCTCTTCCAGTTCGTTTATAATATTTAAGACGAACCCATAACACGAATTACCTAGTACCTACTTTTCGATACCATTCGAGAATAATGATTTATCAACGAATTGACTTATTTAACTCTGTATCATAAATATCAACTACTATCAATAAGCTATATCGTATTATGCAAAAGAAAGATTGATAATTAGAACCTGAAAGAAAAACAAGGCGAGTCGAATTGAACGAATAGCTGAAACAGAATCCGAATTGAGATAAAATTATAACATCGGAAATAATTTTAATACAACGGATGAGTTGCTCGAATGTATTCCAATAATTGAAATACAAATTGAACTTTGAATTCTCCAAATGGCTCAATTCTAAATTACACTTATCAAACTTAATTACTCTGATTAAATTTGCATATACTTAATGGAATTGAATCTTTAATTAATTGAATCCTTTAATGCGAACTTGGTAAAACCAATCTTATTGTTGAGATATAATCTCTGACGTATTTGATCGATATTCACAAGAGAAAGACACAAAATAACAACAGCGAAATATTTTCCAAGGAAATCGGCAATTCCTGATAGGTATTAATAGTCTCGTTGAACTGCGGATTATCATAAAGATGAACGATCCTTTAAAGCCGATTATAAGGCTGGCTCGGATTTGAAGCCGCTAAACGAATTGATCGATCAGGCGTTATTTCGATTAACACGTATATTTATCAACATCCTTGATAGAGTCCTATCCGACTAGACGATAATTAATTCGTGGAATGAAGCCAAGTTTCATAATTCACTCGTGACACCGGCAAGTTTACGCGCTTGGGCACGTGTCTGCCTGTCACTGAACTGTCACGTGGCAGGGATAAAGGATAAGGGTACCACGGAGAAATAGAGAGGACGAGAAGGGGCACATACCTCTGCCCGCCTGTCTCTCCTTAATGACGTATTCGTTGAGACTGTTTTAAGCAGTTCAGTGACTTGCGAGACAACTCGGTTATAACGATTGAAGTTTCGTCGTAGCGTAGATTACATCCTCGTAATTACGCACACACCTCGCGGTAGGACGTAAGAGCAGGTGCCTCCATCTTCTGTCGACTGTTGGATAGCTTCCTTAAATCGTGAGTGGAGTGTAAAGATATTAGAGTGAAGCCAAGTCCTTCGACTATACCGACAACGGGACGCGACACGATGCGACGCGACGCGATGACCTGTCGTTTGATGCACCATCATTTCGTAAAATCCAGACGCAGATTGAACTTGCACGTTCTATATTCCTTTCTCTACGAATCCCTGAAAGGAATTATATAACAGTACGCTAAATAATGTAGTAGCTTGCTCGTTGATAGATAGTCGGCTAGTAAGACTTCACGCTTACCGCGATTTTCCATGTATGGTGCTAATTCAATAATATCGATTATTTGAAACGATAACTTGCGTCAATAACCAGCATCGTTTAGAACCTGCACTACTTGTATAGGTACTTATATAGGTACTTATATAGGACGTTGTCCTACTTACCGAATGTCGTCAGTCCTTATATAGGATCGAAGAGAGTTTACCTTTAAATAGCGTTGAAGGTTTTTAAATACTGGAGATTTCAAGAAAATGAGCGTTCCAAAATCTATTTCAATAATCGGCATTTATCATGAAGAAGCGCAGAGAGCTTACCTTCTTTTCACTGACCAGTTTAGGAATCATTCGCAAAAAGGAAAATATTTTTGTAAAACATTCTCGAACGAATCTTTCCGCAATCAATCAGTGAGCGTCAGGTGTAATAAATCTTCTAATGCAAGAAAGCGACGAATACATAGTTGGAAGAAACCAGTAAAAGATGCTCGTCCCACGTAAAACACCTGCGAGAGAGAGAGAGCGGACAAATAAAAGTTCCTGAGTTTTCGAACCTGGCGTAGTCAGAAGTGAAATCATGCAGAAAATGAGTAACGAACGAGCGGTAGTTTCGCTGTGCAAATAGAAAAACTAGGTGAATCTATCCGGAACTTTGTATTCTCTTTTCGTCGCCGTCTCTTTGTCGCACCCATTTGCGTACGTGTAGTTTACGTTTAACCAGCGCGCGATCGGTGCGAGATATGTGAAAATTCAAGCGAGGATTGTTAACCAGCGCAACAATGTTGGGTAGCATCCGCATCGACTTACGTATTATATTGGTCGGTGGTGTATCGTTAATTAACGAAAAGCCACGGCACTCATTGACAACGTTGTCGTCGGCACCGGTGGGGTTCGTACGCCCCTTCTAGCTCCGCGTTACAACCCCATGATATGTTGCTCAGGCTTTTACTACAGCAGAGGTTAAGAGAAGCGAAATACAGTCAGGATTTAGGAGCTCTTACGTTATTCAGTTCCGCTCGCGAATACAGTAATGTCCACGGATATAATTTAGAGATTCAGTAAGAAAGGACTTGATGCATCGTGCAGCCGTTAAGCGTATCATTAACATTAAATTTCGGCTGGTTCCGGTGCGTGTCGGGAAATATATGTAGCGCGGAGCAAGTTTTGACATGCTCGTTGAAATACCGTTACTCGGAGGAGTCAGAGGTAAGGCGCAGCAGCCCCCCGATAAAATTGTACGCTCGGTTTCCACCCCTAATTCTATGTACTCACATCAGGAAATTTATCTGGGTGCGTTCAAATTCTTTTCTTCTAGAGGTTTACTACCTTGGGAGTTTGATCGGGATAACAGAGAAATTGCCAATTTCCTATAATTCCAACGAAAATCCTGTTCTAAATGAAGAATGTTTCGTTAGGAAGAAATTTTCGTTTGCGATTTTCCATTTTTTTTCAACATGCATAAAATTTTTCTCCATCCACTCGTGGATTAATTAATCGACATATAAAATATGCGGCAATTATATCGACTAGATACGGTATTTATAACGAAAATTCATCGTTATATTTTCAACTTTAGCGCTTTTACTCCGAAACAGTAGCGTATCATTATCAATGAAACGTGTTTTCATTAGTTATAACACGATGCTTGTTTATGGATTACTAACGCGGGCGACATTGAATGAAATGAAATATCTCCGATGAAATTTTTACAATAGGTCAAAATTGAGAGAACGTTTCTTCGGGCTATTAATCCCCCTATTAGTAAAATAAATAAACGAATAAAGTTAACTGATAAAAGATAATGTTATATTTTTTCAGACAGGCATGTTGTCGGTCGTCGTGCCACCGGACTTTATTCCGGAAGAGACATCGAGCGATGTCATGATACGCGAAGGAGGACAGGTAAATTGACACTTAATCAATCCTCTCATCATACTATTTATTGTTAGTCAAGAAATACGATGTACCTACGTTTAACTCGCATTTTATCGTAACAGTTTGTAAAGATACCAATCTATTATAATTGTAGGGTATATGTATTCGGTTTAAAATTCGGTTAGGATTAAGTTTCATCGACTTTTCATCGTGGAAGTTACTTCTCGGTTACACCGTAATATACTTGGATATTATCGTTTCTATAGATTAAGAAAGATTCACAATAATTTATCGCATTATGAAAGAAGGAAAGAGAAATCCTATTACTAAGAGATCTCACTAACCTGTTGCGTGTTTACGTATCATAGGAGTGCGTATTTTCGAAACGTACATTTAGTATATGTAACGTGTACAGATTTTCCTTTTCCCAGTTTTTTTTATCAAAACTGATACTGTGATGCAGAAAATATGCATTACTTTTTTCTGGATATCATTGATAAAATGCCTTCCAAAAGTTTCGCTCATTGTATTGTATATCAGTACATACATAGTGTTTCAGCGTATACGAAGCGTAAATTACAAAGTTAAAATTCTGTACGCATAGTCATAACGTATCATGTATATATATCGCGTTAGTATCCAATCTCTGTGAAATTCGGCACTTAAAGCTAGTTCGTCTACTACATTTCACGAGAGCACAATTAAAAAATCACGATGAAATGACATAATATATATATACGAGAATTTATGTAACGAGAGGAAAGGAGAATTTGTATTTAGCTCTTGCCTGTTTTGCGATAAAATCACTCGCCTAATTAGCGCAGAACGGATCGCTAAGATTTATCAAACTTTTCATATATTGTAACTTGTAACTTTGATAACCATCGTATACGCTATACATGTATATTGCATGAAATAGTTGAATTGAGATAACTGCTTTTTCCTTGTGGAAATGATGATTATTATTAGCGGATGTTCATGCAAACTCGTGTTTTTATAAATATGCCTAATCAAAGAAATGAAATCTGCATGAATTTTTGAATAATCATTGTTTAATATTTTATGAATAAGTTTCAGTGTTCGTTTAAAAAATAAATTAAAATTTACAAACCAAAGTCCATAAAAAAAGTCACAAGTTGGGAAAATAACTTTGAATCTCGGGATAGAGATCGTGGTAAGAAAAAACGATAAGTGCATGAAAATGGACATCGACCTCGTATTTTGCTGTCATAGGAAATATGTACATAGTTTCACGATGAATTTAGGGTCAAGCTTATACAAAATGAAAACTTCAATTGGAATCCGTGGCAATATTTGTCGTTGAAAGTATGGGATCGAACATTGAACCAAATAGAAGATACTTTTTCATCCAAATGATAAGTATTGTTATTAATGGCACGTAGCTAGCGCGGTTCCCATGGTTGTGATGGTCCTCGTGTTTATAAAATTCTCGTTGCGTGTCGAGATTCTCTGTTCCGCGACACGATACGTTTCCTACTTTATCTGAATTTCAATGCGACCTGGGGCTAAAACTTTGAAACTGGCTTCCTGCATCATCCCACATTTAGCATATCGCAACCTACCTGTGTCCTTAATTTAAAACTGATAAAGACATTTGCGAAGACGATCCTACAAACACGAGATGAGATCGAGAAAACGATCCGAGTCTGTTCGCAATACTTTCTCTACTGAAAAGGAAAATTCCTTCCTAGCCTCGAACAACCCCAAATAACTATACTACAAAATACTAAGCTGATTCCATTTTCAGATACGCAACGTTCTTCAGATCAATCGAATTTCATTAATTTTCCAGCCGTGCACATGTTACATGATTTCGCTTTTGTTTTTCACTTTGAAATCTTGACTAAATCGAACGTTTGCTATTGTTTAATGCTAAATTGATTACAATTTGATCAGTGGGACTCGATATTCTTTAAACCAATACAGGAAACTTTACCTCGTTCCATTCAACGACAAAATTCTATTCGAAGAGAATCTCGATTATTCCAACTGTACCTCGTTTATTCGTTCACCGTAAAATCTCTTTCATCCTTGTTATTCCTCTGTTTTTCCATTTAGTAATAAAAATAAATTAACGCTATTACATAATATCGATCTTATCTAATTAATTCAACTTCTCATCAAATTAATTCCTAAATGTTTACGCGTGTCACACGTTGAAATAACGTGAAATATCATTTTTCACAATGCGTAATCACTTACCGTATTGAGAAATGTTAATGAAAGATTGAAAAGAGACAATTTTCAATGTCGAAATAAGCATTAGTTAAATTTAGAATAGTAAAGAAGAAATCTGATAAATTAAATCACCCAATCATATAGATACCTCGATACTAACAACTTGATTTATTCATGTTCTCCAACAATTGGCGTCCTGCTGTATTTTCAAGCGTCTTCCATCGCCTTACACAATTTGAAAACACGTGCAGGACGAATATATTCATATATGGAGCGTAAAATAGTACATTTGTCACTCTTCATACACTACGGCGGACAGTCCGAGTGCTCAGGTGGCATGTTCGCGCGTCTCTCGAGTCCTTTCTTCAGCTGTGTTTTCTCACTGCATAACACACACACAAATACACACACACACACACACACGACATACGCGCGCGGTTCAATGCTACGAATTTGCTTCATCCAAGCACCGAGCGCTACCGATTGTCTTCAACTCCACACGTTCTTTAGCATAGATTTTTGCTATGGCCCTTAAACATATAATAATATAAACTAACTCTTTGAATTCGAAAGTGATATTCGTAAATATAAAACAGCGGTCGTGAATTTTGTGTAAAAAGTTGAGAGTAGCGCGTGGATATCGATCAATTTTCATCGAATAAATGTTCATCGAGTAAATGTATATCAAATTAAATTCCGATACTTACGTCAAGAATGTAATATTTCAATTTAATATATCGAAGCTCAAAACTTTGCCGACATTTCATTGGTAATTATTGGTAACAACACGTAATATAATTTGTTATGTGATTTAAGTATCAGACAATTGTAAGATTGAGAAAATCACACAATTTTAAAAGTTGGAGCACTTTTTTATGTCTGACAATTTTTAATTTATGTATAATGTCATAAATGAGATTTCTGTAACGATCGTACGTAATGATTTTATATTTATTTTCAGCCATATAGAAAATATATATGTATTTCCTCATTTGTGTTATATGTTTCACCATTCAAATATTTATTGACTTAGTGATTATTGAAAATGATAGATTGCGAGAAGTGGTATGTATATTCTTGTTAGTATTGTTCGCTACGTACTATAGGAAATATTGGTTCCTAAGATGGTTGGACAATTTAATTTGTCCGCATGACATATTTTCGCTACAAAATCTCATGACAGCGAACTGGCGAAACAATGTACATTATTAATTCAAGCCACTTATGGTTTTCTTTAACACGGCTTATCTTAAACAATTCAAAAATCTTTACGTTTATTCAATTGAATAAACAATCATTAAATTATGAAATATAGCGATAAAATTTATCATTCGATAATGAACAATATTCGAGAATAAAGTATGAATTTCTAGTAACTGTTGTCTCGAACTTAGAATGAATTTGTAAAGAAGCGGGAAGAAAGCTTCTTAAGGTCATTAACATTTATGTCATACAGTTTCACATAAAAGTTTTGTAAATTTTCATTTCATAATATAATGGCATAGTAAAATAATATCGGATCATGAAAATTTCGAAGTCAACGGCCTCCTTTGTCGTTGAAAATTTATTTTTTTACAACTAGATTACCACCTCCTTTTTATTATAAATTTTGGAATTTTCACTTTACAAATTTTTGTAGAGTAAAATTTTGAATGAAAATGAGAATCGAAGGAACCCGCGCAGGAAAAGAACTAATCTTCCGCGAATTTTATAAGAATAATGATTGTAAAGCATATCGCAATTTTAACCATTTCTATTAATTGGATTCTTAGCTAATTTATCGAATGATTGATTTACTTTGCGCGAGCAATTTTTGTACAAGTGGTATAATTTCAAGCAAATAAAATGGTTCTTGCTCAGATAGCTAATTTTTCCAAACATATTTATACGTGACTCCGCGGCCGGCAATAACGAACTCGATTCTCTTTATAATTTTGGTTTCATAACACGTACAGGTGAAGTTAACGTGCCGTGCAAGAGGCGTGCCTACACCCAGCATATCGTGGCGTAGAGAAGACGGGAAGAACATTATAATTCGGAAGCCATTTGCAGGAAGCGCCTTGAACCAAAAGTCTCATGGTAAGATTTAATATAGATGACCCTCCAACCATTTTGCAATAACGCAGAATATACAATTATGTTTTCCTCGAACCCAGTCGCTGGATTCACTTGGTATTTTAATTTCCTTATTTCACCGCGAATCGTTACGCCTCGACGGACTCGCCCCAAACTGCCTGCAGGAGACGTAACTTTCTAGAAATTGTTAAGTAACAGTTTGTGCAACACCCTAAGGAATCAATAGAAGTCTTGGTTTTAACGGGTCACGTTAACGGTTCACCTGCGGAATTGATTTATCTTGAAACATAAACACGTTCGCGGATAATTTTGAGATATGCGTATCGTCAATTTACTACAAGCGTGATACTGATAGAATAAGTTAATTTTTTAGGAAATCATAACACTCTCATGATAGTGTCACTGTACAGATTGAAACACATTAATTAACAACTAAATATCTATTTTTCTGAAATATTCTTGGCTTTGCTTCTTTTTTTCTACTTTATATTCCTATGCATAATCCATGCTCTGATGAATTCAACTGCCGTAGTTACTAATTGTAAGGGCAATGATCATGACTCACATTAATATTCGGTATGGTATTTCGGATATCATTGTTGTATATGTAACTATGAAACATCTGCGTCAAAACTAAACATCAAACGAGGAAGAAGGAAAAATGATTTCTTTCCAATACTTAGTCCGTTTTTTAACAATATCATCGGCTATTCGTACAACTGTATAACGCTCTTGAAATGTTGCGTAATGATACGGTTGGATCGTCGTGGCGATCGATAAAACGAAACCGTTGGACACCCCGTGGCGTTACTTCACGTCGCGTCACGTCGGCGAAAACGACCGGCCGATAGCGTTCATAAAATCGCGGGACACTTGATAGTGTATAGAGATGAAGCATCGCATCGCGTCGCATCGCATCGCATCGCATCGCATCGCATCGCATCGCATCGCATCGCATCGCATCGCATCGCATCGCATCACATCGGTCGAAGTTACTCCTCCTTGTCTCTCTACGCTCTGCATTGATGCTTCGACCTAAACGACGTATTTAGTATTCACTTCAGCATGGTGTTACTAATAGCAGGCGAATTACAGCGCTCTGTCGACGATGCCATGGCAATGTATACGAATAAAACCCTTGCGACGCGACATGTGCTAAGTGCAGTAGCCCTAGCTGCGCGCAAACGGGAAAGCTTATTGTTGGCCTACAATGCCAATAATTATTGGATATCGTGGGGGAAACGTTGCTAACCTAACTACGAGGTCTGTAACTTCATCCATTGTAAGACGTTACTTCGATTTCGTGTATATATCTATCAATAAAGAGTAAAATAACGAGATATGATTCCAAACAAATTGAATACTAAACTGTAGATGTTAATACATTTATAGGAAATTTAAACGTCCAAAAATCAACAGTTTGCATATAATATGAAAACATTTCATTCCTTGATATTAATTTGAATATGGAATTTCATTTTATCGTGACTGCGGGATATGCACTTTTTATAAAGATGAACTTTAACTTTTTAGCAATCTTTCACGATCTATCACGCATTTTATAACCTTCGCCATATTGTAGGTATAATTCTGTACTAGAAGCTGGCAGCTATTTCCATTTCAAGTCTGATGACGAGAAATATACAACGATTCTGAGAAACGTAAAATCTCGGTTATTTGAACATTGAAATATGATATATGATATGAAATCTGAATTATAAAACATTGTGCAACATTTATAGATAAAATAAGATTTATAAAAATATCTAATATTGTCGTCCTTAAAGTTGCAGTAATAGCAATATCTTTTAGTATATCTTAGCTTTACCTTTTTACCTTATTATCTAAAAGAATTAATTATTTGTTATGACGATCCTCCTTGCATTTCTGATTTTTGGGTTATAATATACATTAAAGGTTATCTATATTTTCTATGACAGTAATTATTGTTAAAAGCTCCAAGTTTCTTAAGTTGTCCACCTTGTATTTCCATCTTTAATTAATCATTCAATTTTAATTTTTAATTTGTTCAAGAAACGGTGTTTTCCTGATAAATCGCGGATCTTATATTTTTGTAATTACCGATGTTATACCACGTAACATAACCTCGCCGGGAATTTAAGCGAAACTCGATGATTTATGATTTACTAACTCATTAATTAGCGATTTCCGTTGGGACGGCTAGCAAGCAGTTCGACGGTTTTACGGAAGTTACCTTTTCAGTTAGTTTTCTCTGTGAGAATTATATGTAACTTATTTAGCTAGCTGCTTATCCACATTTTTGTTAAAGAAGATAAAAAGATAGTATTTGGTTTGGATGTAAATTTGGATGTGAAATACGTATGTATTAATCATCTTAATGTGCCATAGAATCATAATTATATGATGTTATTTAGGATTTGTAGATAAATTTTCTATTTGTTATGAATTATAAAAGAACATGTAAAATGGTGAATTCGAATTCTCGCTACAAAAAACACTTTTATTGTAGCGAAGAAATTTAACTAGGCTAAATAGGGCCACCATCTTAAACGATAAGGTGTAACATCGTTTCCTTAATTAATCCTTACGGACAACGACTTAAACAAAGAACAAAAACGACAGCCTCGAGCACATTCGTAAATTTTAGTAATGAAAATTTCTGTTTAACAACTGTAGATCTTAATAATGTTGTTAACAGAGATTTCTATCCATCTTTAGATAGAATCTTATGATCATTAATGAAACTATAAGAACTCACGATGTATGTTTGCTCGCAGCAAACGACTCTATTATTTTCTGTTCCTATAGATTATAGTTAAATGAGAAATTATGATTTTTGTGAAGTAATACACTCTTACATCTCAAAATTATAAGAAAGTCGATATTTCCACGTGTTTAAGACACAGCAATACACAATAAGAATAGCATATGAGGATAGTGCATTTCAGTGCAATATTCTCGCTGCCACAGAAAAAGGACAGGTGTAACCTGTTTATTACTGCAATACAACGCTTACTTTAGGTATCTTGGTCAGTTTTCCTTGTCAATTTAAATATACTTTAAAAATAATTGAACGTAATGTTTATTTTACATTATTTTGATATTATTTCAACTATCGTATATTTAATCCTATTTCAAATTGGAAAGTAAGTTTTAATTTTCAACGTCAAGATTTTTTCATCGCCATAGCAATTTATTTTAAATTTATTTTAAAACTAAAAATAATCTTGTTCGAAACTATTTGATGAACTGTAAAAACTAAAGTACAAACTATTAAGTCATAACACATTGTCAAGTATATATTTAAAGAAATTTTGTATACTTTCTAAACTTTCATCTCCACGTAAAAATTGACTCTATTCATAAATTGTTAATGCAACGGTGAAGAATTTTTTTTTAACTTCTTCTTATCGCTTCACCTCTGTCACAAAGACTATGAAAATTCAAGCTAAACTTTGCTCGGTAACTCGTTCAGTGTAGCTTAGAAATTATTAAGCAGCGTTCTTATATTATTTCATAATACAAAATCTTTTAATTGCGTAAAATTAAACGGAAATTCCAATTGTATATGTTAAAAACGATAAATATTAAATACATATGTATAATAATAAAATAAATCATACATGAAGTCCGAATATTCTTCACTGTTATGTATTGTACACGTACAATACATAACAATAAAGCGTGACTTCATTTTTTTTTAATTTTCTGTTGCACTTTAAATTTTCTCCAAATGAATACCGTAATCTAGTTTCCATTCAACATACATTTGTAAGACTTATACTTTTGTAAATAGATCTTGTAAGCTTTATTAAAAATAAGGACGCGTCTTTTACGAAAAATAAAGAAAATATCTATTTTATTTGTGTACATGTATATTTAATTGTATCGAAAATTTAATTGTAGAAAATTTCGTAATATTGGATTAACAAAATGTTTATCGCTTTTTATTTGGTTTAGTGACTTCAGTAAACGAGTACCACGGCGAAGAGCTAAAACTGACAAAGATCTCGAGAAACGAAATGGGAGTTTATCTCTGTATCGCCATCAACGGTGTGCCACCGGCGGTCAGCAAACGTATTTCTATCAACGTTCATTGTGAGTAATAGTGATTATCCTGGCTGATAATTTACCAATTTCTTTTGAAACGGTCGAAGAGAAATACACTAGCGTTCTACGTCTACAAATCCTATTTGAGATTCTGTTTCACAGTTTCACCGGTAATTCATGTACCTAATCAACTGGTAGGTGCACCTCTGGGTACGGATGTTGTCCTGGAATGTTTTGTCGAGGCTTCGCCCAAGTCGATTAATTATTGGGTCAAGGATAACGGTAATATCTCTCTGTTGGCTATTTAGCTTTGTAATTTGATGTGACTTTGCAAAAGCCTCGCCACGCAGGATAGTTTCATTTTCCGAGTTGCGTGTAAATCTCGTCGTCTCTTTTCTTCACCTTTTCTATCGCTTTCATCGCTTTTCGAAGGTGCCCTTCTCGCTTATGTTCTGCAACAATACTAACGCATACGCTGTTACGGACGAACAATTATAGGCGAAATTCACTGTAGTGGTACCAGTAGTTTTTTGCGAATATTTGGCAAACTAGGGCCCAGTGACGCAGCGGTGACATGCAAGGGGAAAACTCGATTTCTACGATATATCCAAAAATTATCCATATCAGTGAGGTCATGGCCTTTGATATAAATAATCACCTACAATAATTTTAAGCACGGAAGTATAACAGCTTTGATTTGTTCCGGCTACATTTCATTACATACAAGCCAATGAATCGTCAAGAAAAGGGTGTTTCTCGTTGGAACATCAATAGAGAAGTGTTATATTAGTAATTTTGTGCTTTAAAGGACACCATTTCGGTGAACTTTTCGAAAATCTATTTGTTTCGATTGCGATGATTCTGAAGTACGTTGCTAAGTTCAACATTTTGAAAAACCTTTTTATGCGGAAAAATATTCCACTGCACGGTATTAGTTTGCAAGCTATATTGATTCGGCAATCCGGATGCCGCACCGTAAGGTGGCTGGCCAGCATTGTTTATATCAATATCAATAAGGAGATTCGCAGAGTCGACCAGTTGCTTCACAGCGCGGTCGCCCGGATTAATATTAATATCAATACTAACCCAACCCAGCTTGAAAACTAAGGCCGAGCAGCGGGATATTTTTCCGTGTATCTTGGAAACTAAGGCCGATCGCCGGTTTTATGTACAGGAAAACGTTGTCCAGAATGTTAAGCTTTACAGCTTATTTTAATATCATCGAAATCGGGCTTTTCGATAAGTTCACAAAACTAGAATTTTTTTTAAATTTTCTACGGTTTCTACACAAAATCACTACTGTTATTTCTTTAGTAATACTCTAACAAATGAGGATCTTTTAATGAGAGTCCATCACCGAGCATATAATGAAATGTAGTAAATAAAACAATATAGAATGTGTGACGGCGAGTGATAAAGAGCAGTGCTGTGTCGCGGTGCGAGACTTCTTTCTAGTAATGATAATAGGTACATATTCTTTTTCTGTATATTTATTATTTTTAAAATCCAATCGATTTATTCACCTTGTATTTTGGTATCTTCATAAAATTTAATTATAATCATTTAGCATAATACCAAAATATTTTATTGCGCAATGGTAATATCTGTGCGATAAATTCTAATATTCTTTATACTTGTTGAATTTTGTAAAGTTATCTATTTGTCACAACAAAGTAATTACTGTGAAACGATGAAACTGTAGAAAAGAAGATATGTTGTAGAAATCAATTGTACGTCCGTAACAGCGTCATATTAGTATTTCTTGCCGCAAGCCTTGCGGCGAACCGGTATAAGTACCCAATTGAAACCTAGCACTTATCTTTTATTGTAACATATATGCAGTACTTAAAAATGAGAGTTGGGTAAAGCTCCGTGCACATTTGCATATGCGAGATCAAGAAATGTCTGTTTCAAACAAAAATGGGTGTCATCAATGTATCGGGTTTGGGTTTGCATATATAGACAAACAAGTATAAGTGTTACGTTTCAACCAGATCATTCTATCCGATCGCTAATAACTAATATACAGACATATACGCTGTCATGGACGCACAATAATAGGCAGAATTCACTGTGGTGGTATCGATAATTTTTTGCGACTATCCTGGAAACTATAGACGACCGACAGTTACATAAACAGGAAAAAGTTGTTCAAAATGTTGAGTTGTACAACATATTCAAAAATCGTCGGAATTAGACGGAGTTCTTCTACAGTTTCACTTCGTAGAGCAAAACAAAATTAATATTTAACAAAGCCTCGTAATGTGCAGTTGGATTCATTACTTGTTGATGAATGTAAACGCTACATAGCTTTCATCTATGTATTTTACATCGGTATATTTTATATAACATAGAACTCGGTGTTCCATACCGATCGGTTTACATACTCTGGCGACGCATTTCAAATAGATACGCGGCTTCTAAGAAGCTAAAAGGTACTTTATGTTAAAAAGGAGAGACGGAATCAGAAATATGTTCGCAGGAGTGTATCTTCGTTAGTTAAAATTAAGAGTATTAACTCGCACGATTCAAATAAAGCGGCCAGTAACATTTTATGATCTTCTTCTAGAACGTAGAAAGAAACTTCCACGTAGGAAGAAACAGAGAACGAACGCGTTTTATCTTTCCTTAAAAGTTCTAATATTTTCATGCAGAGTTGACAAAAAGTTACAGACAAACGTGAGAGTGAATTACACTCGATCGTTCGCAAATATATTCTCCGAGCATTTGTAGCTCTGGCAGCAAACATGCTTTCGCTTCAGCGCAACTCCTACGGAGCAGTTCGTTCTAATGTATTCGTATGTAATTTTTACCCAACACAGAAAATCCAATGTACTCTTTTTCCCCTATCCTATTTATGTATATATATACACACATATGTGTGTGTGCGTGCATGTACGGGAACGTTTCAAACTGTAATAAAGAGACTCGTCGGATACTAAGAAGTGATTTTCGCATACTTTTCGCTTGTTTGTAATATTCTCAGGCTACGCCATATACTACGCCATATGTATCTATACAGATATACATACTACCTAAGTACGCATCTTATAGCCATGGATAGAATACGTGGTACTTACTTAATTTATTACTATTAATAGTACCAACGACTTCTTTACGATTCTCGGATTCGTATTAATCCAGTAATTATTATTGTTTTTCAATTCCAAATTTGTAGAGTTCTTGTTGAGAATCGTGGATCTTTGAAGCCGAAATAATGTTACGGAAACACTAAATTTACACTTGGAATTAATATTGGAATAGTTATATGTTTATTTTATGGACGATTTCTAATATATTCATTGATACACACTTGCACGCGTCTCAGCACTTTCTTCTATACCCGACTGTTAACCCACTGAACTGTTTACATTCATCTGCTTTCGAGACGCTACGCACACACATACTTCTACACACTGATACTCACATACAAGTATCTCTACTACGCATTTAACCCAGTACAGCACAGAAAATTATACATATCTCAACAGTTCTGTTCGCACGTTCGCAGTCATTTTTCAAGTGAAAATATTTCTTACAGTACCTTTGTTATCATTTTTTATATGGAGTCCAATTGTGATGTCATTGTAAAAGTAGAAAAAGTGATTTCAGTAAGTTCGGTATAGCTTTTATCATGAATTAGAACACACCGTTAAAAATTCATATGGATTATCACTGGTATTCGTGTAGTCTTTTCTGATAATGATCTATATCGCAAACCAAATAATCATCAGGATAGATTCCGGTGTAGACGGCGTAGAACGATAAAGATTCAACAATAATTCAGGGAATGCATAAGTAGACAAACTATAGTGCATGATATCGCTTTGGTTGCGCGTGGCAACAATCTCCGTTACGAAGGATTGCAAAAATTATCCTATTCTTATTGTCTTATTTATATTTTATTGTTAAATATAGATTAATTACTTTATTGTATATAAGCATATATATATAATATATAATGAGTGAATATATATAATGAGTGAAAATCTGCAGGTTTCTGTCAATATTCATACGATATGATTACGATACGTTTGTTATGAGTAAATATATGTATATTCTGAATAAAAATAATATAAAATTTGTCTGCATAGCGATGATAATATCGAGTCAACAACATGACGTGCAGATGATCGAAAAATCAAAGTTCGAGGTCCGGATGGTGTTAACAATTCGCAATTTACAAAAAGACAACGTGGGTACTTACAAGTGTGTAGCCAAAAATTCTCTTGGTGACGTCGAGAGCAGTATTCGATTGTATGGTAAGTATGACCTGGAATTACATATCTACTTCCGATCAATTTTATAAATAGCTATAGTCACATTAAAATTGTTTATTCCTGGTTTTCTTAGGATTAACATTCTGTTTTCATCATAAAAAAGGTTCTTAACAAAATACTCATATTTTATTTATATGTATCGTGTTATTCTCTTATCGTTTTCTTTTTAGTTGTTGTTTTTTTGCTTTTTTTACATTTGCTTTTATTTACTTGTATGCCTTTAAACTATCGATCTCAAATTTTTAACCTAACAAAATAAATTAATAAAAACGTGCTAATGTGCAGAAATGCCTTTTTTGGAATTTTAACACTTGTCGTGACTCGATCCTTTTTTGCGTGACTTTCGTATTCTCTTTGGCGATAGTTCCTATCTCCGATAGATCATGAAATGTAGCGACTGTATTACACACATATATAAAAGTAAATGTATTTTCATTATTGTCATTAGGCTTCACTTTACACCGCAAGAAAAATTTAAAAGAAACGCCGAATCGAAAATTAACGACACGACGACGGTAATTGTGGTCGTCGGACTGATACTAAGTAACGAGTAAAAGATGATTGGTTAGCTACTTTCAAATAGCGTCGCACTTAACAAGACCAGCTGAAAGAATCGTTAAGTATCAAGCAAAGTAGGGCTTAATCGATTGATAGTCAATATCGGAAATTTGTCTCCGTTCTGATGTTATTTCACGGCTGATAACAGCAGCCTTGGCGACGGGTTAACGAATCTTTGCGGAATATCCAAGTGGAAATTGTTTTTGCTGGATTGCATATTAGATAAAAGACTGATGGCGGTGTGATAGAAATAGGAAAGTGTTTCGCACGTTTCAAACACGCTCGCGTTTACAGGCATCCTCACTTTGTCACGGAATCTTCCAGAGGATTTACCCCCTGGCAGCATTCGGCTTCTTTCGGTCAATCCTTATCTTTTCGCATACGATGCTGAGGATTTCCCAATCGGGTCAGAGTCAGACTCAGGGGAATCACGAGCAGCTCGTGCACTTTGGTTCACTTCGGTCGCACGCTCGTGTCCTCCGTAAATCGTCACGAGAGCCTCTCGCGTTTTAGGAATCAATGTTGTTCCCTGACGCAAGGATTTACCTACTACTTTACTTATCACACAGCGTACTACAGTGTGCATATTCTTCTTTCTCATGAGAGCATCGCCGATTATTCACTGCCACCATTCTTAATGCGCCAAAAATATTTTCTTTCCTCTCTCTTCTTATTCTAACGGAAAGTATCAACTGTCAAAATCGTTACCAACTTTTTGTACATAATAAGATAATTTTGCGAGAAATCTTTCACGTAAACTAATTCCTTACTTTCTGAAAGATACTAGCGATTTTACCATACAGGCTGCAAAAAGAAAGGTAAACGAGAAAACTATGATGTATGTCACGAAAAGTACGACTAGAACTTTGTTTAGTCAAAGTTTATTTAGAATTTCATCTAGTCGAAATGTTTTCTTCTTCTTGCCAGCGCTTCCCAAAATTTTTGTTTTCTCTGTAATTAATCAACTACAAAAATATTCCCTTTATCCACGATCACACTTTACATCGATATTGTTCTTAATTTTCTCGTGAAAATTATTGATTTCTTGTTAAAGTTTTTTTTGTTGGTGAAATAGGTATCTCTAGATAACAACAATTCGATGTATTTTTATCATCACGTACAAAATCTCCGATGGAAAGATAGGAATCAAGTTCAATACCTAATTCTTCAGTTATCGATCACGTTAAAGGAAAAATTTGCTGTAAGCTTCTTACATACATCAAATATTAGGAATATTAATAAAAGCCTTGTTATTGACTGTCGTAAATAACAATAATATTTGAATAATTTTTTTTGTACGAGTTTAAATGTAGAAGAAAAGGCATGGTAAGTGTTGAAAGCATAAATTTATCATTCGAGGAAAGTTAAATCTTATTCCATCTATTCATTCTAGACAATACTTCATTGCATAAATTATTTTTAAAAATGTGCCAGAATTTTTCATTCTAAGAATTTGAAGCTCTTACATTTGATAAAATTCAAAGGAAAGTAACACTATTTCTTCCTTTCAAAATTATCTTCTAAAAAAGTAACTAAAATGAAATGCCTTTTCTGGTATTTATTTCAGAAATTTCAGGGCCCACAAAAACTCAAACAGTTGCTCGGCCATCTTTTTACGACGAAGAGGATGAGACTGTCTATGGTTCGGCAGAAATCGAGAAAATGGAGAACAAACCTCTATCCGTAGACAATACGATCAGTGGACACGTAGGATATCCATCGGTTGCAACTGCAGTGCCGACCGTAAGGATCGCTAAGAAGAGGCCAACAATCAGCGCCAATTCTAACGCGAATCATCGTCGACGAGCCTCTGATCTCCTCATCATTTTAATGCTGATCATTGCTTGTGAGAGATGTCAGTGAACAAACAGGCAGATAAAGGTTTGGAAAATCTGCTGTTATTAGATGTAGGTATATTAATATCGTAATAATGTAAGAAAGGATTGATGTACGATGCGCTTTATTTTACATTAATTTTGTGCAGACCAGGCACGTATTCACTTTCCTCAGTGACTTATTCTTACATTGTAATTTTAATGATAAGAGAGCAAACATGAATTGATTTTGGCGAATCGGTGAAACGATGGAAGGATTTGGATTGAAATGAGATTGTACGCATTGCAACGTATAGGAACAGGATTTTGAAATTGGGAGATTGTAAATGAAAAACCTTTCAAGAAATTAAACGAATTTATATTAAGATTGTGTCTTTGAAAGAAGTGTCCTATAAAGAAAAGGAGATATCAGTAGTAGCGTAAGTTTTATTCATCGAACAATTAATAATTTTGAATTTAATGCTCAAATTATAAAAAAAATGTAAGTGAACTTGTAGAATCGTTTCGTCCTCTCCGATTTTAATGATTTCTTAATATGTTGTAAAGTTCAATAGTTTGGAAATTTTTCCCTATACATATAACCATCGGTCTTAGTTTCCAAGATATTTATATTTATATTTATAGTTTCCTAGCAAAAATCTGTAGATACTACTACGATGTATTTCTGCCTATAGTTATGCGCGCGTGGCAGCATATGCGTCAGCATTGGTTGCCGGTCGCGTATCTCCTGTTTATATACGAGAGTCGGGCGAGCTTAAAGGCCTTGTGCACAACTGCATATGTTAGGCTGCAAGAAATGTCTATAATAATTCACTTAAAAATGAATATTATCAATTTATTGGGTTTAGGTTTTGATCTGGTTTAGTTTTTTTAATTTGGTCATTGGGAGATGGCCGACAACGCTTGCGTGAAATGATAACAAATTAATTATAATAGTAATAGGCGAATGAATAATTGATACTATTTTATGAAATCAAACAATCGTTATTAGTTCATGCGAACCTAGACGTAATACATTGACGATATTCACTTTTAATTGAGTTATAAGTTATAACAAAACATTTCTTGCAGCGTCGCATATGCATGTTGTACACGGGGCCTTTAACCTTGCTAATCCTCGTTCATAAACAGAAGATAAGCGGCCGGTGGCAGGCAACTTATGCATCGTTGCGATTGACACACTATTATAGGTAGAAATACATTGTAGTGGTACCTGCAGTTGTTTGCGAATGTCTCGTAAACTATGTCAGATCGACGGTTATATGTATAGGAAAAAAATGTTTAAAATGTTGATTTCTCTAAGATATTAAGAAATCATCAAAATCTCGTATGACGGAACACCTATAAATTCATCAAAATGTGCATATACATATATAATGTGCTTTATATCCCATGACATTTCTGTCATGAGGTTCATACTGTATAGTATCTCCTTTTACAGCAGACGTGTTTTGTGGGGGATAGTAGATAATTCTAGTAGCCACTTATTTGTTTGAAAACATCTTTTGTAATTAGTTTTAAGAGCAATTTAATAGTTTTATGGTGGTGTTAGAAAATCCTAAAGACTTTGGGATATGAAACCACCATTAGATGTTTTATTCTAATTGATAACTGATAAATTATTTCTTAAATATGTTCATAATTGGACTATGTTTCTGTATTTCTGTAATCAATAGTCACTTCTATGTAAGTAAATTTTAATACAAAATGATATGTTTCGTATCCTAAAATTGAAAGGGTTAGTTTCCTTTAGTTTATTTTTTTTTGCAATTAAATATTCTATTCATACAAATTCAAACAAACAAGTCTAAGTATCCCAGAGTGCTGCAAAATGAAGACTGTTATTCAAAAAATGACGCTTTGATATGTGCAGATGTGTGACATCCGTGATTTACATTTTGAAGAAAAATCTAAAAAATTTTCTTGCTTTTGGTACTTGAAAATTTCTGAGAATATGTTTCCTATAAAGGAAAATTGAGAAAAGATGTTTCCCATTATAAAATGGTATATCGCTTAATTTTTACGTGACTAGTAGCCTACAAACGGACCACGGAACTTGTATTTTTACGTGAGTGGTATAATGTGTTCTATGCTATAAACATGGGCTCGCGTTCTGCTTTTTAAGATCGTCGACGTTCGAACGTTTCTTCTGAATGAAATTAAAGTAGCTACACCCTAAATTGTAGACAGTCCGAGATAAATGCAAATGTGGACAATCTAACTCGAGCATATAAGAATGTTTCACATATGTATGTATGTATTACATAGGTAAGTAACAGAGAAAACGAGACATGTGATTTGCGAGCGTATAATGAAACAAGATGTTAAAGCTTTACTTTGAGTGAAAGCAAAATGGATAAAATATTTATATTAACAAGATCATTCATACAGATATATACGAATATGTTGTTTGCATCGATCTGATTATTCGTATCGATATATATCCTGTTTCGTTTACTCGTTGAGAAAAAAGTAAGACTTTAAGTCTTTTATAAGGTCTGCCATAGGGAATGCTACACATAAATACACGATACGATTGCATCGCGAATGTTCAATAAAACTATTGGATATGTAAAAGTTATATCCTCGTTTCATACCTACACGAAAAATTTCATAGAAATTTATTTTTCTGGAATGTTTTTAGTTTGTAGAATTTGATATCTTTAATAGGTAAAAATTTCTTTCCTACAAATCTCTGTCCCCTTATCAAATTAATACACAAAAGTCGTGTAAAAGTTTAGTTTTCTAACTAATTAGTTTTCTAGAAGTTCATCTGATTTAAATTCGATACACTTTGTGAAAATCTTGATACTGTAACAACTTTAATCGTGAGTAATTTAAAGATTCATCGTGATCACCATTATCAATCCTTGTCATACTACGCTCTGATTAAATTTATACGATAATAATGACTAATCTAAAAACTCTGAAAAGGCACGATCCTGTTAATTTTGAAGATGATAATAAGCTAGCAAAGTAGAAAAGGTTTGAAACGACGATGTAAGAATAAGAAACTTAAGAGGAAACAAAGCAAGGAAGGGTAGATGAAGATAAAACCTACAATCCTGGCAACATATAGACACGCATACACATATGATACACATACGTTATATTCGCAAAACAAACTGCCAGGTTTGTACTTCTTATGTCAGTTTCAACGGCAATAAATTCGCGTGATGTGCATGTACATATGCTTGCACACGTATCTATGTATCATACACACGCAAGCTCGCACGTGTACATGTGTGTGCATATTGACACGTCAGGGTAACTAAGTTATCTGTATATGTAAGTAGACCTCGTAAGCGGCAAGTATTAATAGGGTGTATCGCATTTTTAATCGCTGTCGGCGGTAGCTTCTTAAGCGTTCAGTATCAAACATCTTGACCAAGGCGGATGCTTTAACGGACGGATTCCTTCGGTCGGACCAAGTGATTTTAGGCATCGCGTATATACGTCTATCTATATGTACACACACTCGCTTACGAACGACAGATCGAACCTTGATTAGATACGTGCGATCTGTTTATTTACCTATGTCAATTTAACGTTATTATATCTTTATTTAGAAATAAACGTATACATCTTTTCGGAATATGATACACTGGATAATGATATTATTTTAGGTAGTGCAGCATTTATGTGAATAGTTACGATTAGGTAGTGTTGTTGTACATTTGTCTTCCCACGTAATCGCCTTTGGCAAAAACCAAACATTTACTTTTTCGTAACTAATTGATTTCTCCATCAATACTTACAATAATCTTTTATTTCCTCTTTTTTTCCTATTTTTCGAATTAAAGTCGAGCTCTTTCATCTGTCATAAATTTTGTAAATGTATTAATCGCGAGTCAATAGAACCGGTTCGAAATCAGTTCGCTGTTTAATCGTATCGCAAACTTTCATATCGAAAAGATGAATGAAAAGGTATGAGTATGTGCAAGTTAAAACGAAAACTTTCATTTGCGTTGCCTCGATTCGCTTTGAAACGAAGGTTTTCTGAACTTTGTTATCTAAAATATAACGTAGATCCATTTACAAAATAATACCTTTGAACAATAATTTCTCTCCTTCTAACAATGCATATATGCTTTCGCATATTTCTAATAAAAAAGTTCGCAGACGACAACTTATTGGTAATCCTTTTCTATATTCATACAGATCGCACGATCCCTCATCGAGGATCCCGTTTGTTTGTTCATTCCTTCTAAACTCTAGATGAAGAGACATAGCGAGTGTGTTGTTTTCTGTAAATGTGCGAATCCTGCTTTTTCTGAAGTATTTTGGTTGAATAGAAACAGGCGGCAACGGTAAATGAGCGTGAAAAAGAAAGATATTCGTGATATTTTTGTACATATTTTCGACCGTTGATAGCGTTTTCTTTTGCGTTTCCTCCCGTTAATTGTATAATTATATATGGACGCGGAATGTTCGGTTTAATCCCTTCGTAACAGCAGGAAGAAGAATGAGAGTAGGAAGGAAGAGAACTTGTACAGCTAGCTGAAAATCGTGTAATCGGGGATTAGAGCGTGACAAGTTTAACGTCTGATTATGACTTCGCGTCATCGGACGCTTCTGACACGACTGTTACTAAATAGATGAATGTCCTCCAGATTTTTCGGTACTCGAACCTCGAGAACGACTAAATTAGCGACTGCTGCTATCATTTCTTCGTCGAGAGGCTGCGTAGGTACTTCTCTACTGTGCCATTTCTATCGCTAGAGTGATTTATTTTTTTAGAAGGTTTAAGCGTTTTTTTCTTTTGAAGGTAACGTCTTGAAGATTTAAAGAAGTTCCCAAGCTCTCAAATCAAATGGTTCATGGCTAACATCGAAACGTTACCAGGGATTAGAAGTAGGCTAAGAACACTTTTGCACAACTATTTGAACATGATTGAAAAGATGCAATGATACACGCTTTGCTTCCTAATATTATAATATGCATATGTACTTGCATGATATCGCGCTAAAAATATTTTCCTTTTTTACCATTTAACAGCTAGGATGATAACTATGGGATGAGACTGAGAAACTCAGAAATTATTGGTACGTTAATTGACTCTTTTTTGGTGTTACAAGTATTATGTCATACATTGTTTGATTTCTTTGTGTTATTTTATAAAAAGTGATAATTTGTCGTTTGTTTATTTGTTGTTGTTGTTGTAGTTATAAATGTCATTTCTAAGAAGAATGTTATATTAAATTATAAATAAATATATTACTAAACTGTTATTTCTTGAAGTTGAAGATAGATAAAATGAATTGTCGTATAATGGAGAAAAATGGTACGCAAAACGGATTTCACAATCAGTATCATGATACCGTTAGAGACGACTTTCAACTTACTGAGCTACCAAATGAGACTAAAAATTTGCATGATAATCCCTTTTGATTCCTTAAACGCTATTTTTTCGTAATTTACTTATTATTCTGTTTTGTTCTAACTTCTGCTGTTTATAAATCATCTAATATTTGATTTGTTTTATAATTTATATCGTTGCAATATCGCGTTTTGAAAAAGTAATGACACGATTTGTAAAATTGAATTATTGGATTTATGACTGATACAACTCGAAAGTAGGCAAAATATTTTAACATTTGCTTTGTTTTCAATGGTAATGAAACATATTTTTCATTATTCATTGTTCATTGTTCTTCCGTAATAATGGTATAATACCACGCATGTAAATTTTACGATTGAATGATTCAAAACAAAGTGATTCAAAATTGTTAACCGGTACTGTATTTCCGAAAAATCTACCTAGTTATATCTTCTAAATATTATCATTTCTAAACTATTCCATGTTAACGTAACATCAATGGAAAGTTCCTTATCCTATGTTCTTTTGCGCGATACATTTCCCTGCAGACTGTCCAAGAATTTCCCAAGTTTATGAGTTCAGCCATCAAGAAAGCTAACGTGGCGTGGCGTGTCGACTAAAAGGAAGAGAAAGAATTCGGTCATCGCAGGGAATTATATGGGCGGAATCCGGCTTTAAGGACTACGCGAAGAAGATCTTAGTTCCTTCATAAATAAACACAACTGTCCGAACAGCTGGCGCGGACGTAATTCATCGCGAATTAATTTAAGGGCCGGCCCCTTCTTCTTTACCCCGGTTTTCGCGCCGCTATTCCTTATGCCTTTCCTTCTCCTCCGCCACTGGTACTTTCATTAAAGGTCTGCCGGCACCATTTGGTGGCTCACTTTATGCTGATTTTATTTCCTTTCTTTCGAGAACTCGAGATCCACGGTAATTGTGCGGTATTATTACCCCCGCGCCGGCATAATTGCCTTGTGAAATATGGCCCATCGAACGAACCTGTACACTATTGCACGTCGTCAACAGGATATCACAGCCAGCTGAAAATCATCGACGTTGATCCCAGTAGTCCTAGAGGATTCTATCTTCTTGATTACTTTCGTTCGATTAACAATTTATTTTCTTCCGCCTGTGTCCAAAGATGTTCGTGGTTATCCTAGTGCAAACCTTTTCTTTCCAAAGCGGGTTTCGTAGATTTTCAGACAGGTAGGTCGATGGTCTTTAAAGCTCTATAAAATTTGCCTCAAGTCGTTATCTACTTATTTAGCAAATACTGAAAACGGCGCACGGTGCGGCGCCCTGCTTTGTCATCTAGAAATTTGCTTTGGACTTTAATTTGTGTTAAGTATATGAAATAGTTGGTTTGTTTTTGCGAAAAATCAGAATTTCCGGTTACTTCCGTTAAAAATCAATAGTCAATCGAGTGAAATGAAGTTTGGTTTATATTCGATAGATTTACTGAATCGAACGTAATAGCGTGAAAAAGAAATTCATGAAATTTTGCTTTATAAGTTTTCTGACATTAAAAGCTTAAGGAGAAAGCTTGTACATCGGTACGAAATAATCGTGAATATTTCTTAGTAAATGTATATCGTGAAAAAAATTTTTTTCATTCGAAACTCGAAATTAACATGAAGCTCGTAATATTTCAAAGCTCGACGTTATTTTCACGTTTCTTTAGACGATTTTTTGTTATCGAGGACAATATTTCTAGGTAGAGTTTCTAAATACAGTCTCTGTGCTCGCCCAGAGTGAATGATTTGTTTGCCACTCGATTTAAGAAAACTTACGTTTTACACGTTCCTTTCAAATATCGTCTATCTTCGTTTTTATTACAATTAGTAAAAGTCGAATAAATTGAAACGTGGAATTATGTACAAAATAAGGTACAAACCTTTTATGCCTAATAAATGTTATAATTAAAAAGTACGTCAAAGAGCAACAGTTTAATCATTTCTTGAGATTTCTACGCAGAATTTTAATTATTTAGTTACTTAAGCCAATTTCTCAACATTTAGTTAATAATGTGTTTTTAAGAGCTTCTGAATGTTGTCAAATTCAATCTCTACCTCTCCGATATTTCCTAATTGTAAATAACTTCAAAATATTTTACGGAAGTTCAATACGATATTAACCAAGATAAATGCCTATTATCGATCAGGGAGACAATTACAATACATTCTTCACCCTTACCGTCCTAGGACAATAATCTTGAATGGAATTTTCGTAGCTTGCCACTTTGGTTGGCATGTCGCTCGCGCCTGTCGACCAATGATTCGAATAAGGCAAAAAAATCAAATCAACAATACTGCTATTTAGGTATTGAAATTAGGACCGTCACTTTCAACGTTCATCTATACTTTCTTATGTTTATATACACACACACATAGTTAAAGCGTAGATGCACAGTGGACGTATGCACTAATCAAATCTCCTCGAGCAACGAACATGCTCGATAATTCATCAACAAATATACACAATGTATTACATTTTCTAACAACATGTTACAATTAATTAAAATAAAATGATACTTGGATCATATTACCTAGAAAATTATTAAAAAGTTATTTATTCTTAAAACGTCTATTTATCGTATGTATCTGTAAAAAATATTCGCTTTCATCATGGGGTTGCATTTTTTATCATGACACAGTGCGCTAAAAGCGAGTATAACCATCCTATCTATATGTAAAACATGTGTTTTCTCATGTGTTTCTCCGCTACATGCAAATAATAAATGCATACGTTTACCAATGAGCGTACACTTTAACTATACTCACGCTTTAACTCCAACATATCTTCCTAAACATATCTTTCCCTCGACAATTACAGACGTAGAAGACTTATTTTTCTGTAATTATAAGCGTCTACAAAGAAAGATCGAACGTATGTAAGTATTTATTTTTAAGAATGTATCGTAGAATATCGAAGCAACACTTGTATGTATCTCTAGGTGATCATCGAGTGATTTTCATGTCTGACCATTCGCGCTCTGTCTCTACTTTTGAATTCTCTTGTAAAAGAAGACAATATCCACGCGTAACTGAATTTTGCATGATTCAACTAAAAGTAAAACGATAACAAGGAATTTTGTAAAGAAACAGAAAAGGCAAAGAATAAGTTTTTGTTGCACATGTGAGGAATAATTTATATTATATAAAATTCTACTTAGATGAATGTACATATAATTTATAGAAGTCGTTGTAGTTCTGCAGTTTGTATGCGAACAAACAAACGAGCAACAGAATGCGTGTTATAGGCAAAAATAATACGAAAAATCAGAGGATCCACTATCCGAGTTTCTTCGTCGACAAAGGCTAACCGACATCGATTACCCAGTAGCCTGTTCAATCGAGTTTTATTCTTTAATCGAATTTCACTTTTATTCAAACTATTAGTTTTACTGTTTGTAAGCCTAAGAAGTCTAAGAAGTTTGAGAGTCTAAGGGTCTAAGAAGAGTCCAAGAAGTTTAAGTGATTCAAGTATTCATCAAGAAAAACAAAAAATGTTTAATCAACATGGGTTGTAGAATCTGTACTTTTAATGCAAAATATAATTTGTATGTACCTTCGCGCGAAGGTTCTTAATCAGCTTGATTTATTCATATATGCAAAATAATGTAAATTACAACAATGAAATAATAATAATAATAATAATAATAATAATGATAATAATAATAATAATAATAATAATAATAATTTGAATTCATAATACATACATTGAATCAATGAAATTTTCTACTACTAACGCCTTCAAAGACTTACAAACCTAAAAGAATGTAAGGAAATTTGTTTTCCAAAGACATCGACAAGTACTATAAGTTAAAAAAACGTTGATAACCATAGTGATAAATCTTGCGAAATTTGACATAAAGTGGGCTTATCCGACTCTCCGACTACATACCGGGAGAAAGCCTTTTTGTATGATATATACTGGAATAATCTTTGCCTGTAACATATATATACGCACAAGTACACGAGCTGGATCTTTGAATCGTCCTTGGCATCTGCAATGTCTAACCCGTGTCAAGGAGGATTATTTATACATCATCTCCAACTCTGGATGATCTCTGAAAGCTATCGCTTTAAAACGTTTTTCCGATTATAACACTAGACAAGAATCTGTCGTATGTACATTATCGCAGTCAATTGATTATTTTTTATATTGATTATTATTTTCTCCATTCCTTCGAAATATTTAATTGATCAGTTATTGGATTATCTATAGGCACGGCAGCGAATTCGTACTTACGCATATTAGAGAGGACTAAAGTTAATTGCAATAGGCCCCGTTGCCTGCCGCGGAATTTGTCCTTATTTTTTTCGCATAAGGAAAAATCTTCACGAAGAAGAAAGAAAGAAAGAGAGAGAGAAAGAGAGAGAGAGAGAGAGAGAGAGAAGTTATTTTATGACTACGAAGTCTGAAGCGAATTTTTGTGCGACTAGAATTGTACAGTAACTTGTACAAGTGTCTCGTTGGTTAATATTAACTTTACCAGGATCGGTCAAATGACCGACTTCAAAATTTAATTAAAAATTGTACATTCATTGTTACTTCTTTTGTTCATCTAACTTTATGTAAATTCCTATATTAGCTGATTAATCAATTTTTTAATTTTTGTTAATATGAGAATTTACATAAAGTTGGATGAAACAAAGAAATAACAATGAATGTACAAATCTAAATTAAATTTTGAAACCGGTCATTTGACCGGCCCTCGTAAGGTCACTAATACATAGGTTTCTGTCTCTTCTCTCTGTTTAATTTTTCTTATTTTTCTTTGGTTGTTGTTTCGAAACTTGTTGCTAAAAGGAAGGAGAATATTTGATGCGACGCGACGAACGTTGCAAATCCATGGCTTCCATGTATTGACATTTTTCTATATAACGAATATGACGATAAATGCAGCGAACGAACGTATTTAAGGAAGGAAATAAAGTTAATGTAAATCATCGATAGCAAAAACATCTTCAGTGTTCAAACATTCGTGATATTGAAGAGTTTTCTTCCCGACGAATATAGTTATGTACACTTCCCAGTGAAAGAGGTATTTAAATATTGTTTGAGTTCTTTCCTCCAGTTTGTTCCAGTTTCTTTTTCAACAAAATGCATAATTTTATATACGTATGTAAGTACACGCGAAGCAAATGAGGGTATGTATTTACTTTTCTTTGTTTCGTGTTTCGCTTGTGAAATGGGATGCAATGAAATTATGTATGTAATGATTAAGTGGCACGGATGGCGAACGTTGCAGAGATCGTAAACAAAATTTTTGTCGGTAAAGAAAAATAAATTGATAGGATTTCGATAATCCGGACAATATAGTAATTAAATTACGGTATGAGACGAAGCAATTGATAATTTGTTGGGACCGTTGAAATTACAAGTATTTTGCTGAGAATGAACGTAATATTCGGATGTGTATCCATCTGTACTCGATATCTGTTTATCGAATATAACAATTAAGTCAATCGCAATTTTCATAGGGTATGATAATGAAGATTCAATTACTTTATATTGTAACATTTATTTCGTGAATAATGTTCGATTAATGACATTTGTTAGGTATAATGGCCGTATAATTATAACTGATCCTTTAATTTGTCAGCGAAAAAAGAAAACGAGAGATACATAATTGGTTGTATAAATGAAACAAGCAAGCGTACGGTTTCCTATTAGTTTGACAGTGCAATGTATGTATATTAGGTGTGTACGATAATTTTATATACCCACTCGTGTCGTAATGGCCGACTTCTCTCCAGGAAGTTGGCAAAAATTATCGACGAATGCAGAACTCTGTATAAAAGATGTAGAATGATGCAACGGAATCCTGTAAATATTTGTGAATACATATATTGTAGTCAGTATCAGGAAGAAATAAAGATAGAGACATACTTCGTATGTCCCATATGAAGCTGTGCGATATAGATTATTTCGTTCCTTTTGACTTCTTGCTGTATTCACCTAATTAGGTTACAATTACGTTACGACTGCTAGTCGTAATTTTATTTTTTACATTTTACTATTTTACATTTGATTTTTTTCAGAATGTCATTAGTTTCAGTAACTATCGATATAATCGTAATTTGAATTTAGTTCCATGATATTGAATGTAAGGGAAAGAGGGATAATAGAAGGTGATCTAGAAGGGATTTTTGTACAGCTCAGGCACCAAAAATATTTATAGGGCATCATTCTAGGGTTCCAAGGAATTATAAAAGCACAATTTTTTACCGGCAATATGATGAGAAAATTGCAAACAAGCAGTTGAAGTATGAAGTGAACAGAGCGAAAAATTGGTAATTGTTAACTTTGATTATAATTTTGTAATAAATGGATGAAATTAAAAAATTTAATTGCCATTTCGTAGATCTTTATATCATACGTTGAAAATAATTGGCAAATATTATGTTATGGAGGAATATGTTCGTAATTGTACTATGATTTACCTAGTAAAGGAAACTGTAATGTATTAACTCCTTCCGGTTGTAATTGCGTAAGATATAGGCCTCTCGTAACACTAAACAATATTTTCTCAAAATAGATAATATAGAATATTAGTAATAGAAGAGAATAGTAGCAGAATAGTAAGTAGGATAGTAATAAAACTAAGAATAACAGAAATTCACTAAACAAAACTGAAACATGGAGAAAAACCAATTTTTCCATTTCGAGATACTATCTCTCCCTGCCAATCGTTTGTTTCTTGTCTAATTTACAAGATAAATACGTGTGCCTTTTGCATTGTGACAATATTTAATGTCAACTAAATTGTTTATTTTGTTTATCTATTTATTTTATGTTACACATCCGACTAGGACATCTGTGATTATAAAAAATTGCGAAATTGTAGAAAAGTTACTTCCTTTCCGATTTAGACTTTTGAATATGTTGTAAACTTAACATTTTGAACAATCTTTTCCTTTTGGTACATGTAACTGATATGAATCGATCGGCCCATAGCTTTCGAGATATTTGCAACAAACTACGGATACCACTACAGTGAATTTTGCCTATAATTATGCTTCTGTTAGTTAATTATGCTGCTTAACAGCTTCTGTTTACGTATACAAACGAAAGTAGGGTGAGGTTGGATAAACCTCCGTACACAACTGCAAATGCGAGATTATAATAAATACCTGTTACAATCCAATTAAAAACGAATATCATCAACGATAGTATTGGGAGTTAGGTCTTTTCAATCCAGCGGAGGCGACCAACAACGCTTGTATGAAACAATAACAATTCTTCTATTTCATGAAATAACATTAATTATTCAGCTGCCTAGCATTTTTCTAATTAATTTGTTACTATATTACGAGAGTGCTGACAGCCGTCCCGCGGATTAAAAAATCCAATTGAAACCCAAACCCAATACATTGATGATATTCATTTTTAATTGAGTTCTAATGGACATTCTTACAGCCTCGCATATGCAGTTGTGTGCGGAGCTTTAAGCACGCACAACACTCATTGTTGTCGTACATACCATAAACAAAAAATAGGTAATCGACAACCAATACTAACGCGTGTGCTGTCACGAAAACACAACTACGGGCAAAATTCACTGTAGTGAATTATAGAAACCACGACCGACCGAGTGTTACGTGTATAGGAAACAGTTGTTCAAAATGTTGATTTCCACAAAATATCCAAAAATCATTGAAACTAGAGAAGAAGTAACTTCTCTATAGTTTCATATAAAAAACTGATGTGTAATTTAAATCTATTCCTTTGAAACAGAAAGGAATTTCTGTGCTGTATTTTACCAATCTGTTGATACCAGTATTAGAGTAATGAGATATAACCGAACACCGAGAGAATGTCCGATGCCTCTTCATTGATGGTGAGTAACGAAAAACTGAGAATGTATTTGGAAATTTCAGATGCGTAATAGTAATTTTATTCTTTTAGCTTTTGCTTACATATATATGTAAACATTAAGTATATGTCAATGCGATGTGAGATTGGTGAACGGTAGAGAATAGAACAAGTAAAAATAAAACGGAAAAATAGAATCGTAGCAGCTGATCAGGTTTATTCATATGTATCAGAAATGAAGCGAAACGAAATTAAATGGAAGAAAATATGCGTAAGGTACGTATCAATTTTATATTCCATATTACATTTATTCCACAGAGATATTTATCGAGAAAAGGAACGTACTTCTTGAAGTAACAGAGAAAAATGATAGATATCGTTTTCATTTGAATTTAATGAAATATTTTTATACGCGTTTTCTGGGTTTTACATTCTGTTTGGTATGCATCTGCCGATAGATCGATACAGTCCAGCAATTTGATATCGGATACACATGTGAAATACGTGCTCGTAAAGCAAAGCAAGACAAGCAACACGAATCTTTGGAGGTGAAGAAAATTCCGTGGATGTTCACAGAAAGCGGAAACTAAACTCTGCGGATACAAATACTACCACGGAAGTGACACTTTTAAATAAAACGAAACGAAATTAATTCTCTGCCAATGTTATTCTCCTTTATAACCCGAAGCGATTTAAATTGAAGCAATCTATTGATCGAGAACAAATTTCAACATGAAACATCCTGCATATTTCCACGAATGTTTTACATTGGTATAATACATTGTATTCGAAACCAAAATGAAATTTTTAATATGAAAGAGTTATTTGTTTCTTAGATTAATAGAAAATTCCTTAGGTGTTTTTCTTTTTTTTTTTTTTTTGTTAATCTACTAATTTACTAATCTAATAAATTAAACTACTGAATAAATTAAATATGGCAAAACTGCAGAAAAGTTAGCTCCACTCCGATTTCAATAATTTTCAAATACGTTATAAAGCTTAATATTTTGATTGACTTTTTCCTATGCATATAACTGGCGATCGAACTTAGTTTCCAAGATATTAGTAAAAAATTATCAGTGCCACTATAATGAATTCTGCTTACAATTGTGCGTTCGTGGCAGCGTATGCGTCAGTTTGGTAGCCGGCGGTATTACACTGGTGACATACGCTACCACGGACGTACAATTATGGGCAGAGTTCACTGTACCGACGGTATTTTGTGGCTATCTCGGAAACTAAAGCCGATCGCCGGTCACATGTCTAAGGAGGAAAAGTTGTTCAATAATGTTGATTTTTATAACATAATTAAAAATCGGCGAAATTTAAGAAAAGGTAGCTTTTCTGCAATTTCATCTAAAACATTTTACTTATTTGCTTCTCATAAACTTGGAGATTATTGGATCTTCGAATTTCCTTCGTGTTCTTCGTACAAATAAAACAGTTCTTAACCAAGAAATTTTCCTAGAAATCAAGAGAACTTCACATCCCAAAAAGCCCTGTCAGCAATTCCATTGGCTTTTAAAGATGTTTGTAGGGATAGATATTTGTAGATTAATTTCAAGAACGAAAGGAATCACAGATTTAAACTAGAAATTAATTAATATGAAATTATAAACAGAAATGCACTGTATTTGACATCCACATTTTTACAATCATACGACCTACTGTTACGTGGCTAGAGGAGTGACACAGCTATTTATTCGAGAAAAGTAAATTTTTTTAGAAAATCGGTTTGAGATACAATGTTTCGGGTATTAGAAGAAAGGAAAAGCAAATAAAAGGAAAATCAAAGTTCGGATGTAAAATCAAAATACAACAGTGAAGCAAGAAAACTGTGATTGTGCAATTGAAACGATATGTTCCAATGTGCATGAAATTGATTTCAGAGAAGAGGTTCGAACAAAAATATCCGCGGCACGATACGCATAGATACTGTAAGATTCGGAAATTGAATGTTATTTAATAGGCCTACTGAGAAATTTTATCTGGAGGAGGGAAAGAACATCCGGTTACGCATTATGCATGAAATGGAAAGGCGTAAGGAGGTTCCACGACGTGGAAGGAAAAATTCGTTCAATATTATTTTAAACTTCTCTGAAACACGGCCGAAGGATATGCCGGGTCTTTCACGCACGTGCAACGTGGCGTAACAGTCAAACACTTGGCACCAGCCGGCACCGGGTATGTGACATGAATATTTGTTTCTAATAAAATATGCCGAGTCGGCGGGCGCGTCCATTTGACGTACGTTTCGTCGTGCTTACGTTAAAATTATTAGGCAACTAAAGAAGAAGAAGGAAAAGGAGAAGAGAGAGAAGATGAAAAAAAAAAAGAAATTTTATCTTATTATGGATTTTTTTCGTCACTTATTTTACAATTTATATAGTGAAATTTGAAAATTCTGTTGCTTCCTATTAACGTGTTCATGGAGTAGGATGTATGTGATACTGTTTCATATATTTTCTTGAAAAGTAAAATTCTGTTCATCGGCAGTGTTGGATACTTTTGGGAGCAACGAACTTCGAAATCTGTTCACTCGGAAGGCGGAAACACATGAACACAATAAAGCTTATAGCACATATGACGAGGAAAGGCTATTTTTTAGTTAGAATATTTAAATTCAAAGGAGAATTAATAAACAACATAGGTAGTTTTTCGAATTTTTAGTTTGTTTCATATTCGCAATCGATGAAAACGTGATAAAAATTTGGTATTTCCAAAAAGTAATTTTATAAGATGTCATGTAACGGTACTGGAGGAAAACCCGCTTTCTTTTCTGTAAAATACACAACGCTTCGCGTCAGTTTAGATATCGTTTCACCAGGAGAAAGTGGTGACTATCAACACGTGCAATAATGTGCAATAACATGCATATTATTACATATGCAAATCCCAGGGAGCCAGTCAAAAAACACTAATTGGCTATTACTCCGTTACCTACGTTCAAAGCACTTCAAGCGAATTCTGGAGACACAAGTTGGAATTTAATTAGTGGACGAATTAAATTATATTACTTAACGGAACGGTTTAACATTATTCATAGACTAATTGTTCTAGGCGAAATATTTTACTTTGTCTTAATAGGAATTTAATCTCCATAAGAATTTATAAACTCCAATTTTTTCATTGTTCACTACTTAAATACATGCATCTAAAAATATAGAAATAGGAAATAATAATTTTATCTGAATAAATGAGACCAAGGGCTATTGAAAATTATTACTATCGTGCTTATTTGAATAATCAGCGTCCAATTATACATTTACGAGAAATCAATATTTGATAATCAGAGCATAATTATTAGTTTATAGTCGTTATTTTATCTCTGATCCTTCTATAATGTTTGTAACGTCAAGAGTCAAACGAGTTGTTCATTAGAGAAATGAAATACTTCGGCAAACAGCTACTTTTATTTTTCTAAAAATTACATTAACTGTATTATTGAAACTAATACCGACATTATAATCCATTAAAAGAGTTTGATAGCATTGAAATTGATTTATTAATAATACGAAAGAGCATTCAAAATAAAAGTTCATTATTCTGGTACTTATCGCTATTACAATTTTACTATTATATTTCTTTAACTGTTTCATATCAATCTTTTAAACTTGCTACTTACCTGTTAAAAATTTAAATTATTACTTGACAGAAAATTGTTTAAATACATTTTGTTACATATCATGTACTAGTTAATCCATTTGATGATCAATAAAAATTCAACGTGAATGAAACGTGTAGATTTTTGGTAGACGTAGAAAATTATCATTTTCGGCGTATAATTTAGGATAAATACCAAAAGAATTCTCATTTGGAAATTCAATCTCATTTACTCTGAATTCCATCTCCGATGTAAAATCGGTTTGTTCGTGTATTGGTCGAACAGCAGATACGCAAATGCCTTGCTCTTGTTCCAACTTTGATTAATCTGTCAAAAAGTCACATCTATTTCAAAGATATTCCGACGATAATTTGAAAGGAGATTGACTGTGCAGGCTCATTACTAATTCACATCCTTCAGGCAAATTTGATAAGAAGAAGAGTGTTTTATTAAAGGAGTACCGATAATCTTATCCTCCCACTAACTATTATTACAGCAGTTTCAAGTACAATTATCTTGATTATTTTTATTCGCAATTAAATTGCTACTTTAAGATTTCCCTTTCATAACTAAATATATACAATTATTATAATTGTTAAAACTAATTAAATAATTACACAATTTCTACTTAAAATTTGATGAACTTATTATCTAGATTATGAATATTTGTATGTATTTACACATTATAATACCCACAAACATTATAATAATACGAATTTGTCATATTTTATGTTATATTTAATATGTTAGTTTAGCTAGCAAGTAATATACAAATCAGAACATTTAACAAAAGTGGACTTGTCACTTTTTCTTGCGATAATCATATATACCTGGTTTATATCATCTATGTTATATAATAAATCGGAAAATGAGTTGATCGTTTCACAATTATTCGTTGCCGCTTGTACAAATGAAATAGTAAAAGATCGGAATGGAGTCTAAGAAAAAATGTAGTATATAGACGACCGACATATACTTCGACATTTTAAACTGCACCAAATTAATCAGTAATATACATAGAATACGTAGGATAAGGATACGTATTATCCTCTTGTTTAACGAATAAACGTGTATTTCCTTTTCCATGTTGAACTGGTCACAGATGAACGTAATGGTAGGATTGACGGACGGTAAATGATAGTAAAGGACTGTTGTTCATTTTGTATTATTCGCTCCTCGTTTGACACTTAGGAAAGTCCTGAATTTGATTAACTCCAATGATACGGGAAGCAAGGACAGCAGGATGCGACTATAATTATCAAGCGAATATTTCATGTAAAGAGGAACTTATCCGACGTTCGGTTATGTAATGCAAGTGAACGTGGCTCTTCATGATAAAAGATAAAATCAACGTTTCACCAATAAACGATGAATTTATAGATGTTTGAATTAATTTATAATTTATAGACGTTTGAAATATCAAGAAATAATTCTAGTGATAATTTTGTTTTATTTTAATTGCAGATTAAATTAAAATAAAATAAAATTAAAATTAATTATACAAATCGTTGTATACATATGTATCGATGATAGTAGGTTAGATATATAGAATTTAATGTATATACGAGAAAAGGCAAGATTTCATACGAATATTTCATACATAGAATATATGGAATTTATTCTTTTACATATATTCTTATTTATATTCTTGAAGTATAAGTATCTTTTGGTATACAAGAAATATCGCATAAATATTATCCTCATCTTTAAACAAAAATTATGTTGTGAAAGTATTATTAGGACATAAACATATATACGTGTACAATTTGATGGAAATAGTACTTTATAAGCATAACTCTATAAATTGGAAGAACTTGAGTAAGGTTATACGCTTATATATAGAAATATCCAGTAATCCTTGAAAGTGAAACATATTATGTTTGTCTAAATTAGGAACCGGAAATTAAAATCCAGAACAATAGATAATTCATAAGAATTCAATCTACTATTTGGTGAACTTATGTTACGTCGTCGCCGGTTTGGATGATTTTTAGATATGCGTAGAAATCGATATTTTGAGCAACTTTTCTCTATACATATAACTGGCGGTTTCGTTTAGTTCTCGAGATATTTGCAGGAAACTGTGACAGAATATGCGTCGGTATTGTTTGTCGGCCATCCCACGGTGGCCATGATATATGTTTATAGTTCATATAAAGATTAGAATTTGATTTAGATTAAGTCTAGGCGTCGTTTAGGCACGGTGCAGACGAGCGACATTTTATCGTATCGCACCGTTGCCCTGCCGCTGAAAGAACAGAGAAACAATGTTCCTTTGTCTCACAAAAGAAAAATAAATACATATGTATTTCCTTGTTCGCCCAACCCGCTATCGCTGCGGCGATTTGCTCCAAATCGCTTGTCTGCATCGGATCTTAATGTCGTTCGACTGCACCGAGTCTTAATTCGATCGTCGTAAGCGTGAGTACCTTGGAAACCAAGTGAGACCGTTGGTCATATGTATAGGAAAAAGTTGTTCAAAATGTTAATTTCTACAACATATCCAAAATTTATCCAAATCGTTGAGGGCGTAACATATTCTCAATATTTTATATCGGAATTTTCATATTTGTTAAATTATAGCAATTATTATATTATATTTGTTAAAGAATAGCAATTATTAATGAAAAATGAGATAAATCGTTTCTGCATGATTGATTAATAAATAAATGTTTTGTATTTTGTTTCTCAATACGGCGAAAAATTATACACGAAAGCTACGTTATGCCCGATAGGAATAAAAACTCATTCGCGAAAGCGCAAATCGAGAACCAAACAAATACGTGACCGTTTTATTTTCAATCTTCAAACGTTTTTTGCAGCGACGTGATTTATACGAAAAAAAGTCTGCTGCAGTGATAAAGCGCCGTAAATTTGACTGGCTGGCTGAATTTAACGTCTTCCCCAGCGAGTAAAAGCCAGCACAGGCTCAGTGATAAGACGATTCCTCGTCTGGTTTGTGCGTTGAGGAAAGTAATCCTGAGTTATGCGATATTTCTGCACCTCGAAACACGTCTCAGCATGGCCCGGGCCTGGTCTACATTTTCAATGCAACCATTCCGCGAGGATAACGCTTGCGAATGAATAATTTGATACTCATAATTCGATCTGAATAGAAAGAGAATAAAAGAAGCATGATGCGACTATTAAACAAAATAGTGCTGAAATAAATATACCGTTATCACATTGCTTTGATCATTATTTATATTTATAAAGATTTCCATACTTTGCTTGACAAAAAGTTCTTACATATGTACATAATACTATATGCTGAAATGTCGTATATTTTAACTGCCGATCGAAAATTTGTTTAAAATATTTATTCAAAATATTATGGAATTTGTTGACAGGTAGGAAATTTAATATCAGCAATCGGGCAGTTACATGTGGAGACACTGGAAAAATATCTAAATAATAAAAATGGAAAGTTCAGAAGGAATAACGGTTAACAACAAGCATATGGAAAACACACGTAACAATAGATATTATGCACAATATATCGAAGCCTAATCAATGAGATAAAAAAGTGACTTAAAGTAATCAACCAGTTTCTTGTGAAGAAGAAAGAAAAAGAGGAACAAAATATTAACGATTATACAAATACTCCTTGTTATTTGGAAGAATGGAATATTCTGGAGGTATTTTAGTGAAAAAATAATGGAAAATATATGTCGGAGATGAAAGAACACCGGAGCCTTCCTTTGGAACTTTGGGAAAATCCCGTAATATTGTAATCTAGATTCTACCATAGCCGTAATTAAGCAATTGTCATTCAATCTGATTGTATTTATTCGAGACTTGTAACAGTGAGCTTGGGCTCGAGGCGACAACCAGTCGCCAACGTAGCCGCGGTCAAGGGATGAACGTTTGTTTAACAAAGGTATGGAGTAACAGTATAGTTCTCCTTAAAAGAAATAGTTGCAGCGATACTTGACAATAGACATTCCAACGGTCTCTGCCCCGTGGCTCGCCACACGCAGACCCTATTCTCTGGGTAAGATGATTGCCAGATGTCGATGCGTCTCCGCAGTGCATGTTCAGCTAGCCTGAGGACTCGTTATAAATCTTAAGATTTAGTTAACTAAAGTCCTTCAAATGGACAAACAGTCTTTGTCCCAACTACGGGAAGATAGGGGAAACCTACTTTCTCACGAACGACGCTTCCCGCTAGCAACTTTTCCTTAAGGGCGGCTAGCATCCTTTTCTAACCACCGATATGGAAATTGACCAATTAACAGCAACGTCAATTTCCCTTACCTTCTAAACGAAGGCATCGCTCCACGAAACCGATGATCTCGTGCCCTTAGACACACCCCGTCATAGTTTTCCTCTGTGGCATCATCGCGACGAAAAGTTATTTCTTTTGGTACGATCTCATTGACGAGAGGGAATAACGTCTTTACGATCAGTGAATAATTCACGTTTTGTTAACCAGGAGTCGGACTTAGATTTTGTGAGAGCGTACATCTATTATCCCGTTGACCGCGGATTCGTTATCGAACCTAGGATCATTGTCATTAACGTCTCGAGTATCTAATTACCCCGGTTACCTGTCGATATCTGTAACAATCATATTTGCTCTAGTCAATATCTTCTCTATTGCATAACGACAATGTCTAATCACAACGAAGATTCGTTTCACGCCCTTAACCCCAACCCTAATCGTAACGCCAACCCGACATATATAATAAATCCGTTTTATGCTGCGATGGAAATTTTCTCAGATATATTAACAGAACGGTAGGGCGCGTATAAATGAGTGATGCTCGATGAATTTATTACGTAAATGCAAAAAGCAGTGTAAAATAAAATTTTATTGCGCGAGATCGAAGCTCGATCTACGTTTATGGAAAAACGAATTTTCTATATTCCATACTATGATGGCAGAATATATAATATACATTCCTATTCAACGTTTTCGCAACTTGCAACAAAATGTTGGACCACGTATACCGTAACATAAATCCAAATAAAAATTATCAAATATTTCACCAAGGTACTGCATCGAGTCGTAAAAATTCTGAATTGTATTGTGACATCCAAATGTTATAAAGATGTTGGAAATAAAAAAATATACAACGTAAACATTATCTAAAATCGAACTTGTTCGTTTCACATAACAAATACATATACATACATGAGGGGTGTGGAGGAAGTATTTTATTTGGAAAAAAAATGTGGGGTAATTATATACAAATATTTATGTTGATGATGATGACGTTGAAATATGTTATCGGGTGCGGAATTCTGAAAAGCTTTTCCCTATATATGTTACCGTCGCTCGGCCTTAATTTTCGAGATATGCAGAAAAATATTGTATTTATATTCAAAATTATATGTACATCATATCTTTAATGTTTGGGACATTTGTATCAACTTGTGTCAACTTTGGGTTAGGTATATGGGAACAGGGATTAGTTATGAAATTAAGTCAGATTTGAGTTACAGAAGAAATTTTACTTATCAATTATAATTAAATCCGAAAAATGAACTGTTACATTGAGAAATGCGCGTATTCAAGTATAATATTATAGGATTTAAAGGAGTACAGAATATGCTAATAGCGGTTTCTTGACAAATGGATACGTAGAAGAGACACCAAGATCACTTTTGTTTTTTTTTAATCGAATAATGCGTTCTTTAAAATACATTAGTCGATCCATCTCTGTATTCTCTGCAAGAAAGTATTAACCTATGTATGCTGAAAAACTACTAGTTTAGCAGATATTTTGACTTTAATTTGCCATTTTTAACATATGAGAGACAACGTAAACACAAGAACACCGCTTCCTGTCTTTCCCTGTCTTTCATATTTCTTTAATTCTTCGATTCTGATCGATTATAGAAAAATAAAGTGATACCATTTGCCACAAATTCTCAACATCAATCTTTCTCTTCGAAACTATTCCGAAATAGAGTCGAAATTCGTTTTCCGAGCACAGTCAAAAGCAGACATTCTCTACGAAGGGAAATAAATGATGTAAGATTGTCCATGAAATCGAAACGAATCCCATAATACTCGGAGGACCAAAGGAGCGAAGACACGGTTGAACAATTGGTGGACTTGGAACTGCTAAGGGAGGTGGACGAGAAACGCAAGGAATCGGCGCAGCAGCGCGCGGGCTGTGTTTAATGAAAGAAGCGCGTTAATTAACAGTCGCTCCCGATCACGATATAGAGGCCGTACTATAAAGATAACAGTATATACCAGTGCAAGGAGGTGCTTCTCTTTCTCTCTCTCTTTCTCTTTCTCTATGCTGGGTAAATGGGAAGCAGCTATGCAAGCTTGTTGTTCAAGTAGTCACGGCACCATATCCGACGACAAAGTCCTGCGACACCATCGGGTCTGGGATGTCGGTTGTTGTTGTTATCTCGAGCTGTTTCCTGGTAATTGTCTTCCCTCTTAGTGGTACGAACCGCGGTGGCTTGTTATCTAGTGAATAATTCAATAAACTGCCGCATGGAGTTTGTAAAGCGAAAATTTCACGGTTTAAGGGTGAAAAACAATGAGACCATCCTTTCAAAGACGTGGACGTCATTAAATCCTGGATCAAACCCTGAGCCACAAACTTAAACACGCTTTACGACCAACTTTCTGTTATCCGTTTGTTCCAGTTTTCTTTCAACCTAAGTTCACCTACTCGTCGTATTTCTTCTTTGCTCTATGGTTTGTTTTCGATTATCGCGTTTAGACTTCGAGCGCGATTCAGGCTTAGCTTCTGACACGATCAAGTCTCAGATATTTTTATGTTCCGAAAATGTGTGAATCGCATACAGTATGATTTTTTGTAGATCGAGATTGTACTTTCAGGGAAATTATATACACATATACATGTATATTGCAAAGTTTAATGGATAAAAGCATTAACACAGACTAAGACTTGACCTTTTTTCTGCAAAATTCTCTATCAACTCCTAGTAATCGCAATTCTGTTTTCATTTAGCGTAAATTTCGAGTATAATCGACATCTGCTGCAATACATTGTAAGCTGGGGTTGAAAAGAGATGTGTATATAAAAAACTAAAGCGTTTATTTTCAATAGGTAAATGATGGGAAGATATACTTTTATAGAGAAGTAATACACGAAAAGAAAAAAGAGATCAGGTCCGTAATCGCGACAACTTTATTCGATGAGGGATGTGAATACACTATATAATCGTTTGTCACTTGTTGTTTCTTTGTTATTCCTTCTTTCGACAAATATCTACGACGTGATGCGGTGCGGCGTGGTACGACGTCGATCATCAAATGGGGCAGCACCAAGATAAAATATGTGCTTAGATATAAAATGCTGTCTGAACTGTGTAGAGCAATTCACTTATATTTTGGGCATTTTATATTTTTAAATTTTCTATTAATACATGTATTTCCCAAGAGTAGAAGAGGGTTTATAATATTAGGTTGCCTAATATTAGGTTGCTTAGGTTTCTTTCGTCTTATAAGGAAACAATATATGCACAACATTTTTTGTTTTATATTGTTTTATTAAATTTGGTATGATCCATTCTGTTCTATTGAAATACATGTTATACATGATTATACAAAATTCAATAAAATAATATAAAACAAAAGTGTGCATCTATTATTTCTTTATAAAACGAGAGAAACTTTTGGGAAAACCTAGTACATAGTATCACATACCATGTCGCTAGTCGAGCTAACTAGATATGTATAGAGTATGTAGTAATATACAATATATATATACACAAAGTTTAACATGTAACTGAAACCACTTCGGTTACTGCGCAAGTAATGATTTTAATGAAACATGCGTCAAATAAAAATTGGCTGGTTTCGAGAGGAATATAATTTGGCGTTTTTTTAAAGGAGGATGAGCAGAGGATATATAGAGATCAAGTTTGTCTTTTTAAATGAAACTACAATATATATCCTTTTGCACGTATCAACTTTTCGGAACATTCTACGTCGATAAGTAATAAGGTACAATATCAGAAAGATCAATAACTCTCGAGATATTTTAAATTGAAAAGTAAGATACTTCATATAAAAATTTGAAATATCTTATGAATTATTGATTTTATTGACATTGCATCTTTATGCTTTGTAAGACAGAATGTTTCGAGGAACAGATCTGTCATAGAAAATAACAGAAGATTTGTATGAAAAAAGTTAATTTGTTCAATTTCGTATAAAAAAGATGAAGTTTCTGCCCTTTCGAATATTTTGCATAATTTATTATTACGGTACAATGTCAATAAAATTCATAATTCCTGAGACATTTCAGGTTTTTATATACAATATTTCACTTTCTAGTTTAAAATATCTCACGAGTTGTTGATTTCTTTAATATTATATCTGAATACCTTTTGACATAAAATATTCGGAAGAATTGATATACATAAAAAAGAGATTGTAATTCCATTTAAAAAAGCAAATGTAATCCACAAACGAATCTACAAATCCTGCAAAAGAAGATAATTACGTCAAATTATATCTCCTTAGAAAACATTCAACTTCTATCTGAAACGTATTTCAGTAATATCATTACTTATGCAATAATTAAAGTGGTTCCAGTTACGTACCTTGCTCTGTACAAGGTTTCAAAAAATTATTTATCGTGGCTTTAGTAGACGATTCTACAGCTTCGGATCGATGGAGATCTGTTTAAAAAAGTGGAACGCAAAATTGATCTTGAGCCCTATACGACCAAATTTTGGCGATTGAGATGATTACTGCTACAAGAACTGCTCTCATCCGTAAAAGATGGTTTGCCTTCTAACTTCCTTAAACATCCAGCGACAAAATTTTTCTTGAACAGCATAATATATCTTATGAAGTTCTTGCATGAACGTAAGCATGTAGACCTTCACGTATTATTCTTTTCACTGCTTCGTGTGAAATCCCTACTGATCTCGGATAAGCTATTTTTTGCAAACATACCAATGGGTACATACGTGACACGAACATTAACTTGCTCTTTTTTGCGCCAATGGACACGAGGACCGTCAAGTGAGAAATTGGTGTAACAATAGTGGATCGTCGAACTTTGTGGAAATCATAAACATGTAAAACTTTTCCTCGACGCTGCAATCTTTCATTAATTCTTGCCGATTGTATATATACATATTACATATATACCACAGAATGAAGAATAATTCACATTAGATTCACATAGAGAATAATTCATATTACTGCATCCATTGTATTATGTTATGTTATTTAATTAATTTATTTATTTAGTTCCAATCTACTTTTCAATTTATTTACTTTGGTACTTATATTATCTATTCGGGATTTAAAGTGGCCGTCCGCTTATGACTCGGACAGCACCTCTCTCTTTTTTGGGAAAGCCTGAATTGTCTACCTCCCCAAGCTGTAAACCTTATGCTACGGACATCATTAAGAGGCTAAAAAGTACCTTAAGTGCCGATGGGTCAGGGCGTAGATAAAAAGCTGGCAATGCCAAAGGATATGCGCCCACGAAAGGACAATAAACCATGGAAAACCCGGGGACGTAAACTCAGTATATAGGGACAAGATGAAGCTTCCGGGAGCAGTATCCACAACATCTTACGACAGTCTTCATCAGAGCGTCTTACCAGTCGTGAAAAACTACATTTTATTTAGTCTCAACAAGATGGTACAACCGTCGTGATCAGAACATCAAATTCTGCTTGTATACTAAAAGTGCAAATAAAATGCCAAACTATACTAACACTCGATATACTAAATATACCCCCACCTTCATTCATTCAAGGTTCGCGATATCAACCGATCGGTTGATCTGACCGGTCGCTAGTTAGCTGAGAATTCGCAACATTATCTTTTATTGTTAATATATTATCACAATATAATAAATACAACCATTTAAAGACTAATGACACTTTAACCATTCCCAAGAAATCGGATCTCTTGTGTCCCATTGTATCTGTGAGAATTTTGTTCCTCGTAATGACTATTATACGATACAAGAGACAAAATTTTGACCGTGAAAATCATGCTCAGTCAATTTTGTGGCCCATCCCTTAAACAGATCTCCACCGATTCGAAAGTGTAGAATTATCTCCCAAACCCATGACAAATAATTTTTTGACACTCTGTACATATACACATGTATGTGCTATTAATTGGTGTGCCAAATATCAATAGACTGCGTGTAACACGGATTCTAAACATATTAGAATCGTACTTATTGTATGTATGAAAATTATTGGAAACTACTGAAACCTTTAAGAATTATAATCTTATTGAATTTTTTCGAAGTTAGAATGGAAAATCACGAATGGAATTTATTCTACTTACGTTCTATTCCTACATTCAAACAACAATCAGCTTTATCTTCCAACTATATATTTTCCAATAATTTTATCGAGGTTTTCACTACCAAAACCCTTCTTTAAGACGCAGAACAATCTATTATGAATATTGGCTGTCAGAGGGTCATGGATTCCTTCTAAGATTGCGACATAAAGAGACACAGATTGGAGATTAGCAAAACAAAATTAATAGGACTCGGTCTGACAGGAGAATACCAGGATCCACCTGGGGCCACTGCATCCTCTATGATGTGTCCTACGAACGAGAAAGTGGTTTTTAAATAACTTGTAAATATGAATTATTAAGAGATGGGCTCTTACTGGCAAAAGTATCGACCCGCCCTCCGTGGACTATATATAAGTATATTTCCTATGTACATATATATATAGTCAGGTGTATCACGAAAATAATTAATGGCCAAACTTTCATAATTGTGCAACCACGAAAGATAAAAATAGAGAATTGATAGAGGGGAGGCCGAAGGAGTAAGTTTCGATTTTTTCGAACGGTGTCATTAATCTTTCTGGATTCCCATTGATTTTTCGTTGGTCCTCCATGAATTGGTGGATTAATGTGTATACTTGAAACAGGTTCGTGGAAACGAATTTAATGGTTAAAAAATTTTTTTTTTTTTTATATACTTGATACATAGTTAATGTTAAATGACAAAACATATGTGAACACTGATTTTGGAAAGCTTGATCGTTCTACTTCTTGTATTAGATTTAAAATTTTATACCGATAATAATCCAAAACAATTAAAAGTTTTATAACTAGATGAAATATTAGTACTCTTTTACGCGTTACATATTTTTCTGTACTTAATCAGAATAATCTGGAATTGTAGGAACGTAAATAGTATAAAATATAACACATTAGTCTAAAAGACTTGACCAAGAATACAGGGAAGAATTTGTTTTCTGAAACGCAACTAAAGGACCAGTACCGTACTTATGAATGTTCATCTTTGGACAATAATGACAAAGGTACGGCCGGTTTCGTAAAAAGTTATAAAACACTTGTCGTTATCCGTGAAGTACCGTTAGCTCTTCCTTACTACCCTGTTCGACACATTTATGGAAGTATTGTTCCATTCACTGGCTATGCATTTTATTTCCGTTTAAGGGGGAGTGGAGTCGTATTTTTTATCATCCTAGAAACTCGACGCTATGTGTAACTGGATAGTCTATCGCAGTCTGACATCTCCTGCTGCAACTACTGTACGTAGAATATGTCCGCACCTAAACGGCCCCTATGTACAAGGAGCAGCACGACCACCATAATGCTATGTAGTATGCCAGCGCGGGAGATAACGCGGTATAACCTGAGTGACACATATCGGAGGTTTGAGCTGCGATGTACGTAGAGAACATTCTAACGTTCAGGAGGGATCAGGATGTTATGCTGATTAACGAGGAATCTCGAAGGAGTCAGCCCTTTGTTGCCCACTACATATTGTGCCATCACCCTCATATTATATTAGCAATGTTGATTTAACATAAAATCTTTTGTTTCTTCCTGCAAATAAAAGGAAATTTTCCTAGTCTATTATCCAACACAGTATTTAAAATAATTAACTTTTCGCTTTTTAGAGAATATTTCAAATAGGGTATATACAACATCGTTCTAAGGAGGCAATAGAAAGCAGATGACGAGGCAATAAAAAGCACTGAACATTTAGAGATTATGCAATTTGCAAAATTTGCAAATGGCGAGGGAAGTATCTATCCTAAATATTTAAAAATTAATCGCATTCAGATTGATTGTTCTTGAACATGCTCGGCCATATTTTCTGCTTAAAAGATTTTACAATTTAATCGTTCCATTGAACTGACAATGAACGAATAACGTGAATAAACGAATTTGCTGATTCGGTACCATTCATTATTAATCGTATAATATTAAATCAACGTAATATACAAAGAAGTACCGTAAAAATAATTTTTAAGTTTTAAAATAGGATATAGGCATCGAATATCTCGACTTTCTTGTATAATCGAACTAGACACCAGAGAAATTTTACGATTAATTTATAATTTCTGTTAGGTGACAAAAATAAGTTAGATAATAATGCGAATGAAAATAATTAATTATTATCCGAGAAAATTTTTGCAAATATCACCCTAGTTGATTATCCTATATTGTTTGTACAGCAAAAATATTTAACCTAGCAATTGCCCTTTCTCAATTAATTAATATCGTTAGATGACACATTATTGTACATGTTGAGTATTTTGGATCTTAATAGACGAAGTAATGATATAGGAACACTAAATTTACACTTGGAATTAATATTAGAATAATTACATATTTATTTGATGGACTATTTCAAAGATATTCATCGATACACACTTGCACGCGTCTCAGCACTTTCTTCCATACCCGACTGTTAATCGACTGAACAGTTTACATTCATCAGTTTTCGAGACGCCACGCACACACATATCTCCACACACTGATATTCACATACAAGTATTTCTACTACGCATCTAACCTAGTCCAGCATATAAAATTATACATATCTCAATAAGAACCTGACCATGTGAAACTGGACATTTACATATATTATGTGGGATAATTAGTGATGTTTATTTATTATCAATAATGCAATGTGTATTATAAGAATGTATTGGAAAGCTGTTAATGTACTATCTACTGAATTTTGTACCGCATCTGAAAATCAAATTCGTTTTTTACTTTAATTTTCACATAAATGCAGGTCCCCAACTTAATTAACCTTTTCGTTACATTACCTCTAAACGTAGAGGATAAAATTTAAAAAAAGCATGTATATCTCAAGATAAAATTCACGCAATGCAGCAGGAAATCTTAATCGCTTCGACTGGAACTTCGTTTGGCGCGAACACCATTCTTCAACGCGATATTTTACGCGTGTAATCGTACGAGGTGTCGTGAAAGCAATGTCGGTCAAACATTTTCGGCTTGAAATGGAGAAGAGGAGTTGTGTGTGCTTGTTTCGCAAAAATGCAATAAAAGGTCTCTTGACACATGGTATCGCGTCATCGAACGGGATATTCGAAACAAAAAATCCGCGCCGCTTTTGTTATCTGGCCGATACATTCCGTGCGCGAAATAAAAGAAAGGCAACGGTCTAGCGCGTGTCCGCGCATTCGGCTATGTATAAAAGAGGGAATCTGTCGAGAGTCAATAAAAAACTTGATAATAAAGGAACTGATCTATAAAGTGCATCGTGTATTGTTCGTGATTCGTCATAATGATTTAACTCCTCCAACGTCGAGCTAGACTCACGGTACGTTCTTCGGGCCAAACTTAAGAAACACGAATTAGACTCGTGGTATGTCCTTCGGGGTACATGCGACAAACATTTTTTTTTCTTGGCCGTATTTGGACGTGCAGATATATTTTCTTGAAAAATAATGGAAAGATACCCTTAAAAATCTTGTTCAATGATCAATTGGTAGTAATTATTTATCAAACATCTTACAGCTTGCACAACTTCGAGCGCTCAGCCAAACCGTGAAATGGCTCGACCTCTGACCAACCCTGCTGATGGTTACGGCACGCGCTGTTGGAATTTAAATCATAAGGGGTTAAAAAAACCAAAAATATAAAAAACTAAAAACAAAAGGCAAAGAAGAAGAGAAAAAGAAAGAAAATTAAGAAAAAGGAATTAAACATGTTTATATATTATCTTGTTTAAATTGGTGTAAAAAATGACGTTGCGTCGTAAATTTTTCTCGCTTTGTTGTCAATTTAGAAGGAACTTCATAATCAATTTGTCTCATTATTCTAATGTTACATGTATTTTGATACAGCGCACGTATTTAAAACGTGTGCCTAACAGCAAATCCTCGTGGAATATACATTTCAATTTCGCTTCAAATGCTGGTGCATCCAGAATTCGTTTTAAAGACCAAAATAAGAAACACGTGAGGGATAATAAAGTTGGAAGGATTGTATGCAAGGTTTGATCGTTCAGAAAAAGACGAGAACGACAGAAAAAAGCGATGTTCGTTGCGTCATTCGGAATTCGGTATTTGAATTTCTTTTATAATTAAAAGAAATTGCTGAAAACAAAAGTTTCGGTTATTACAAACTGTTAATTCATATTTTCGTCACATATGTCTACTTATTAATCAAAATAATTAAATTACAACTTTACTGATATTTTGGCAGCGTAGAAACAGGTGTTTCTTGGCCGTAATCTTTGTGACGATTGTTTGACGATTCTGTCTGTTTGATGCACAGTCAAATACAATGGCTCACGAAGGTATTCGAACAATGAAGATATTCAAACTAGAATGACTTTTTAAGAATTGGACCAAACGACTTATGTTTTTTGAGAGCTTAGAGAAGAATTAGTTGATAGATGACGTGTAAAAGAAATATTGAAACAACACAATTGGTCGAAATCGCGAAGAAAATAGTAAAGTTCACTTCTTTCAAATCTTTTATCTGGGCCTGTAATTAAATAAATAAAAACTTAATCAATACATTTCGAAGAATTATGATAGCTATAACTGAAAATTTCATCGAAATCGGTTAACGTTATTACGAACTACAAATGGTTAAAAATGATGAACATCATTGCTTTCTTCGACTTTAGGCTTATAATTGTAATAAATCTACATTTCTGTTTATATCTCGATGTCTATTGTTTGTTTCTGCATCAATCGATTTCGATAAAATTCTCAGCATGTGTATCCGACATAACTCCTCAAATTTTGTTGTTTAGATTTTCTGTACTTCTTTTCGCGATCCCGGCTAACTGTAATTTATTCAAAATTCCTTTACACGTATCTAGTCAACTAATCCATCTAGCCGCCCAAAAAAATACAAATCGTTTGGTCTAGTTTTAGAAGAATTATTCTATTTTGAAGGGTGTTCGAATACTTTCATGAACCACGGTACTTACACGATCATGCGGTGATGTGTCGCGTGCTGATTGTCGGAATTAAGAAAGTGTGTAGCGCCGTTAGATTTATGACGTCACGCGTTCTTCGGGTACATTCAATACATATGGTTAGAGACTCCCAGCCTTCTAAATTTTTAATTGCTTATAACTCTTTTATTTTTAATAATTTTTTAGAAAAATAGCGAAATTTTCTGTTTCATAAATTCATGTGGATAATTAGCGAAACATGCGCAGATACCGAATTGAACTGCGTGGATTCCCTTTTGTAGAAATAATTCTGTACAGATAATATCCTCTCAATTTGAAATATGTTCTTAAAAAGTACCTAGAGAAGATATCCATGTTGTTTGATTTATTTCTTGTTGCTTCTTACTAGTTCTTACCTTTGGTCGATGCGATGTATATTTGACAAAAGCAACAAAGTGGAACCATCGATAAAAATGATTATTTAAGAAACCCATCCCAATGACCTTGATGATCTTGACATATGTTATTAACGTTGTTACGTCGAGGGACACTCTACCTAGACCAGGCCACACACCGGGGGCGGGATGGTAACCAGATGTCCGCGCGTCCTTATCTCGTCCCTCAATAGTCTTAAGAACCGACCATAAATCTTAGGACATTCTAGAAGATCCGTCAGACCGAACAAATATCTTTAAACTCAATCGATATCTAAAGGCTATTGTTTATGGCAAGAAGATACTGACAGTTCGTTTTGCTCTCGTACGATACTTTACACTAGCAACTATCTATCGAGGGCGGCTAAGACTCTTCCTAGTCCATCAACCTTCTTGTATCCAATCAGAAACAAGTCTACTGCCCTCACTTTCCCTAACCAAAATCGTCATGAACAAATCAGCTTTATCGCGTCTTTAGACACACCCATCACTAGCTCTCCTCCGACACAACATCTCCACTTTAACTTTTTTATTCTTCACCGTTAGAATAGTCAACACGTCATTACCGAGTTTCATACCTTAAATCAATCACTTACTTAACTTATACATTCGCATCAGTGTAACTATTTTTCTATATAAAGTTGTTGGAATAAACATTATTTTATACCTGTTAATTCAGTGTAAATTCAGTTGAACCACCCCTATTGTCGTAACAGAAATCAGGGGATCGATCATTTCGTGGCGTCGATTATCATCTAATCGTAACGGGAATTTACGATTCCCGTTGACGTGCCTTCTCGCGATCGCGTCTCACCGCGAATGGTCGACGAAACAAACGTCATCCTCTTGAGTGACCTTCAGAACATTTTAGACGTCTCTCGTTGTTAAAGGGCTATTAAGGCTTCGTGTATATAATATATCTATAGGTACATAATTGTTTTGTTCTATATAGGTCAGGCAGGTAAAAATGCCTAAATCTAACCCAAACCTAATTATGATAACGTGGTTAGGAGACTCATAGTTACTGTCGTAGTTTACCCATGCTATCTTGACGTTATCCACGTTGACATTCAGAGCACTGACCAGAAATCACATTGCATGTTCGGCTAAAGTTTGAAATATATTTCGGCTTACTTCTGTGTTTTCTCAACCGCAGTTTCTAGGATTTTGTACGTTTCTTTCTCTGATATGGAAAAAGTTTGGGTTAGACAATAATTTAAACTGTGCAACCAGTAACGTGCAAACTGAACCGAACTGAAACAGAACGGTAAGCGTGGAAATATTTGTATACAACACATATATATCACATACTGGCGCTTTAACCCCTTGCCTTACGGTTTAAGTTAAAATAGCGCGTGCCATAAGCAACAACATGGTCGGTCACACGTCGGGCCATTTCACGGTTTGGCTGAGCGCGCTCGAAGTTGTACAAATCGCACATGTCGTTTGATATATAAATGCATGTGTAAGGCACAACTAATTTTATTCTGCAAGATGTTTGGTAAGTAATTACTACCAATTGATCATTAAACAAGAAAGATTTATAGCGGATTGGGCGTCCGCCATAATTTTTATTTTGCGCCTCTTCTCTATCGTCGGAGCCAGTCGTCGCTGCTGCCAGTTGATTTGAATTCGGCGCGTTTCGTCCCTGGACTACCGGTGGACTCGTCAGTAAGGCTGTGTCCGGTAGTCCCTGCCTTAGACGCAGAAGGAGTCTCGCTAGCTGCGGTATTTGTATTGTGCTTCTGTGTATTCGTCCGTTAGCGAGACAGACAGACTCGTTGTCGTCGTAGTAGCCCTCTGGTGTTGACGATGGGGTACCCGGATCGCTCGGGAGGTGTTACGACCGCGTTGATGTCCTGTACCTGTTGGCGTCCTGTTGTTACCGATCCGCCACAGATTTATTATCTTAATGTAAATAATAAATCAATAATATCGACGTACCACGTCTCTCACACGATGCTGTAAGTTAAGAGGTTAAACGTGTACTCAGTGTCGGAAAGGTATGTTCTACTTATAAAAATTATTTTGTTAATAACTTCTTAACAAATAATGAGCGAAGGCTAAAATTTCGAAGTGTCATCCTAGAAGGGGTGGTTAACAAAATATAAGAAGATTAAGGTCATTGAAGGTAAGTATCCTAAATAGCATTTTTACTAGGTTATTAAAGCAAAGTGATGACGCAGGCTGATCTAGTTTCCTCTATAACCATACACGTTCTGAACGTACGTAGGTAGGTTACGTATCAATGTTAATTTTTTGGACTTAACTTTTACCATCGGTAGTAATGATGTGTGTAGAAACATAATCATCTCATTCATCATAAGAACCTTGTAAGAAGATAGCATTTTTCAAATATTATACGTAATGCTGCTTTTTTATTGTATATAGGTAAATATTGGGAAAGTATAATACTGGTTTTGAGCTAGCATTGTATGATATTGAAACGAAATTCCAAGTTCTTATGTTTCCTAAAACGTTTCGATCGACGAAGCATGTGTAGCGGCACATGAGTCATAGGACGAGGCGGATCGAGGGCGACTCATGTTGTTGTTGTGCCTCGGAACACGGACACAGCCTTGACACACGAAACATATCGATAGACAAACTCCGGACAAAACAAAGTCACCGTTATAGGCAACCGTCGATCTAAGACAAATTTAAATTTTCCGACTCCCACCCGACCAGTATAAATAAATGGACGCGATCGCGAGCGAATCAGTATATACCGAGTATCTACGAATTACCGATCAATATCTACGAGTCATTATCCGAGTTATAGTTATCGAGTTTTCCGCGAGCGGTCATACTCTATCATTGCGAACACATTTGTATGAGCGTCTCTCGACGGTATTTATATTTATTCCTATCTATTCTATTTATCCTAAATTTATTTGGCGGGTTGCAGCAGCAATTTCTCGTATTCAAAAGTATTAATCGTTGCACTATCCACTACACATGTAAAGTTCTGACCGATTGTTTACAATATCAGTATATCGCTTTCATTTTATCATTCTTAACAATGTAAACATACGTACATGTAGGTATATAACGCGCATTTTGAAATAAGTTTTTCGGTTGAACAGCGGCCAGTAAGAAAATAAGGCGCCTTATATCTTTTCCATTCCGTTTCTCCTCGGTTGCTCACGTGAATGGCTCTTTTAATGATAAATGTACGCGTTGGAGTGAGATTAGAAGTTCGAAGGTCGGTGGGAGAAGGGAGTAGATGAAAGGGAGGAAAAGACGTTGTATAAAGATGCTAGCTCATTTTGTAAACGATAGACATTAAGTCGAAAAAAAGGACGAAAATGACAGAACGAAGAAGCTTTGTATCCGGACAAGTTGTATCTAATCGTAAATGGAATAACACACCATCTCGTAGAAAATGAGACGCCTGTTTGCAAAAGAATTTGCGCTAATTATGTTCGATCGACATAATGTATCGGTGGAGATTGCCGGAAGGAAAAGATTACCGAAAATGAAGAGGGATACAAGAGAGGGTTACGGGAGATTTCGTTTGTTGGATTTGGAACATTGTTTTCTGGGTTTAATTAATATTATAGGCTTCAAAGACACTTATTATCGAGCACTGTATCTTTGAATCGACTGAGGATTGTGATTTTATAAGTTTATCATTTTCGGCGTTGTCGATATTTTATATTCTTTTTCCTCAAAACCAATAATAACTTTTCTATCTTTTTTATAGAAATATCTTTATTATTTTCAGATTTGTTATTAATTATTGTAGTAAAATGATATGGCAGCATATGGAAAGATGTGGCAGCAACGAGTATTCGATAAAAATAATGCAATGCTCATGTTAACAGCATAATTTAAACAATCAATGAAACGCGATGTGATTGCGTTAGTAGCAACAAGAGTATTAAGAACAAACATGTTCATAAGTGAAAAATCAGGTGTCTCCTAGTCACAAAACTTACCTATCATACATGTTTTCAACCTCGGTTAAAGGAAAGAAAGGTATAAAAGTCCTTAAGCAAATTCATTTCCAGAAAGTCACGGGACATTTTATTTGTCGAGTTTTCGAAGCAGTTACAAGTCGACTATATTTTTTCCATTGGCTAGGTAACTACACGCAAAATTGGCGCTCCTTTCCGTTGCCTACTGTAGACAAGCAGCAAAGCAATCCTGTCATTTCTCGGCGAATGAGAATAATGTAAAAGCTCAATGTACCCTTGGGTACCGTTGGCTTAAAACGCCGCATTTATTATTTCGAGAAAAACGCGATAATATTGCGCGTGAAATTTCCAGCATGGCATCATTGAAAAGTGGTATCAGTAGTCTGGCAGCGTAAAGCGTAAAGCGTAAATCGTTCCCTAGTTTTTACCATACGCAGCTTCCAGCTAGTACAATTGTAAAATGTGCATCCCCGTTGTAAAACGCTCGAGGCCGCATCTCCCTCGGTGCGTATATTGCAAGTAATGCCGTGTAAATACAGGACGATATTAAAACTGGTGCGAATTCCCGTGAAAAGCGACGTGTATATCCTTTAGGAGAGGATCTTTTAGCTCGTCCCCGATGAGAAGTCAAAACAAATATTTGCCACGTACTGGCCAATCTCTGTTATTTGCATGCGCCCTGACTCGCGCACAACAACGACGATATATATTGGTTTGCCTACTGAAATATTCGATCGTCTGCCAGCCAGTGTAAATCTCATTTATAATAATGACGGCACGCGTCGATTCTTTCTTATTTTTGCTATCGATGTTCGCTTTTGCTTTAGTAGCATTTCCTTCAACACTAGTTTGGCTAAATTCTATATTTGATAAACTACCCATGACTACGCTATAAAACTTGTATCAAATAAATCAAAGGGTACATGATAAAATACACGATGAAATAGGGAAGACAAGCCTTCATCCTAGTATGAATTTTGCATAAAATCACTCAAATCTTCAAAACTGCATTGTAATAAATGTACAAAATGTCTATGAACGAATTGGCTACTTTGACCACACTCGCAGCTTTAATAAATTATATTTGAATGAAATATTGAATTTGTTTTGATAATTCCAGAATGTACCTTTTGAGTACATAGTATATATAAGTTCCTTTTATTATCATTAATCATTTCTTTTTACTATGAATACCTTGTTTCTTGTCTTTTTTTTTTTTTACTCAAATGCAATAGAAATATTTTATATATCCATTACAAGAGAGCTATCTTGTATAAAATACCTTTTCGCTAAAATTTGTTTTTTAGTCTACTTTCGATAATTATATACTCATATAAAAATTTGAAACCAATTGCTTCACGGAAAATGCCCACGAAATTAATTTTTTTCAACACTGCTTTTCCAATTCTGGCCTTGTTTACAGACATTCTGTAAACTATTTATTTATAATTCTACTATGCGTATGTATTTTCTTCGATTTTCATCACAATATTTGACACGTTTTTTCACACATTTTTATAAAACTAATGGTTACGAGTTCATTTAAAACTCTGAATGACTGCATCGTTTTTATTTAGACTCGTTCTTCTATTTCTTTACTTAAATATTCTTTTATTCTTAGCCATCATAAAAAACGTTACGATCTATTTATCGGAGCTGGATAAATTGTATTTATAGGAAATTAATCCTGCGTTATTTACTAAGAAAAATGAAATGAACGGATGATTGGAACTTTATTAAGGAGAATATAAGAACCTGGAGATCTTAAAGGATAGGATAAATTAATAACTTTTTTCCCCACAAGTATTTCGTAAAGGATCAAGATATTTATAGGAATCTTTAACCAACATCTTAACTCTGTATTCATATTCTTCTTATTACGTAAATATACAAAATGGCTGAGTGGTACAACATTATCTGACCCTATATTTAGCGGAACCTTGTTTGCTTGTATGCAGTGATAAATATGACTAGGTTGTAAGATGTAAAAAATTTCGATGCGAACTTATACAAAAATAGATTATCTCCAATGTGGCCTTACGATTTTGCTATAATTTTGGAAAATAAGAAAATGGCGGGTTTTTAAGTATACAATTTTATTTTTCGCTGAAAAAATCAACTTTAAGTGATTATAAAAATTCAACGAATTAAGATATCAAGAAAATTATACGCTACGTTGTAGATAATTTTACGCAGGATAATGTGCAAAAATTTCAAATCAATCGGACGAAGAGTTTCGGAGATGTATTGAATGCAAGGTCGAAAAACAAGGTTCCAAGAAAAACGCGTTTCAAATTCTAAGTTAATCTTTCTTTAAAATAAAAGAACGCATTCGTATTCAGTGTTATAACTTTACTAGAACTTTATTTGTTAGAATTAAAATGCCCTTTCACCACAGTATTCTCTACACATATCAAACTTTAAAAAAATTCCAAAGGTATTCGATAATTTGAACTCAACATAGTTACACATCCCCTTAAGTAATTGGGTTAAAAATAATACGAGTTCTAAACGTGATACATATATTAGAAAATATTCGATATTATCATCTTGACACTCGAAAATCCTTAAATCATTTTCTAAAATCCGCATCATTCTTAGAAGAGCACGTAGGGACAATAAATCCATAAAGCCAACAGATGTAGCAGAATTTGTAATTAACTTTAAAACGATGCCCAAAATTATCCTAATCTCTTTTAGGAGACATAATCAACATATTTACAGACTTTAGAAGCTTTATTATCTTCACACACACCTAAATGATATTTAGAGACTGGAAATTGATAACACTATCTGGATGTCATTCCACAATTGGTTGCATAAAAGAGCTTTATGATATCTCAACATTCAAGTTTTTATCGTATCATCTAAAGAGTTCAGAAAATGCATCAATTTTGTGCCAATACAGTAGAATTTCGTCATCTGAATTCCATTTATTGATCTATAATTTTAGTTAGTGCGTAATTAAATGAATTCTTGCCGATTTCATGTATTTATCTAAATGTGAACTCCCATTATTTGGGCGAAAAGTCATTAGTGGCAGAGAAAACCTGTAAAATTTTACTATACGAAATGTTTTAAATTGCCATGAAAGTTCAGTGTGAAAAACTCGATGCAAATTATCGAATTAAATATAAATATTATTATTATTATTATTACCATCATTATCATTATCATTATTATTGCTGTTGTTGTTATTATCATTATTATTATTATCATCATCATCATCATCATCATCATCATCATCATCATTGTTGTTGTTGTTGTTGTTGTTGTTGTTATTGTTATTATTATGAACATATTGTTTTCTGCAATTAATTACAAACTAAGCTTATGACATAACATATAAAGTCACAATTACTTATAAAAAGAAAGTAATAGATATACCGAGTGATACATAGAATAATTGAGAAAACAAATTACCGATGTTGCAATTACTAGCATTAAGAAATTATAATTATTTGTACAATAGAATAAACTGTAACTAAATTTTCATCCGAGAATAAATTATATACTATACTCATATGTTATACATTATGTTACGCCCCGAGGCTTACTATAGGCCGTGTTCCTAACCGTCTCCCTTGGCACTACAGTGTCGCAGACGGATCGTCTTACATGACCAGTGAAATATGTGTATATTTGGCGATGGGTGTGTCACGTAAACTTGAAGGTTATATGATGAGAACAAGGTAGCTGAGCCGTAACATAACTATTAACTTTGTTTTTTTTTTTATTAAACTTTATTTTCACTTAATATTCACAATTGAGTATGCACTGATCAAGTACGCGACTGGTCTGAGGGTAGAAACCGGTAAAGATATGTTAACTATTCCAAGGATACAGAATAAGTGAGTTTTACTGACGATACTGTGTCTGAGAAAAGCTAGAGGTGGGTGTGTCTAAGGACACGGGACCATCGGATTTGTTGATGACAATTTTGGTTAGGAAAGTGAGGGCAGTAGACACCGCTTCCGATTGGATAATAAGAAGGTTAGTGGACCGGGATGGGTTTTAGCCGCCCTCGAGAGAAAGTTTTTAACGGAAGATATCGAACGTGAGAAAAACTAACTTTCCCGTGTCAACCCGTAGCAAACAATAAATGTAAAGGAAACCTGAAACAAAAGATACTTGTTTGGTCTGAAGGACCTTACTATGAAAATGCCAAGATCCATGGTGGGTTCTTAAGACTATTGAGGATACGCGCCAAGGATGTGCAGACATCTGGTTATTCTCGATTTGACACTATTGCATGTATCCTTTATTTTCAAGCTCTGCAGCATTTTTAACGGCGCTGAAAATTGGGTACCGTTTGTAAAAGGGAACAAAGAAAAGGAAAGAAGAGTTTAGGGTTTAGCTACGGACTAGTTCTCGTCGTCTCCGTGGGACAACGGTTCAGGAATACTTTGAGGTTTGATTAAGCCTTGTGTGGCCACTCGGGCTCCACCTGAGTAATGCTAATTAGTTTCTCCTCGCGAAAACTTGAACAGCCGGTGGAAAGAGACACAGAGATGGGTTACTGTGTGTCATGAAATTTCCGAGTAACCTGGGCGCGTGTTGTTCTTTCGCGTCTCTTTTCTCAAAGAACACGTTTAAAATAGAGATAAACTTATTATACAGCCCCTCAGGTGAATACGAAGGGTTTCGCGTAGAAAATTCGTTTATACTTTCGGGGAAGAAGATTGTTTGTGAAGAAATTTAAGAATCGAATGGTATCTTAAATAGAGTTACGGCACAAAGTAACGAATCTTTCAACGTGCTATACACTGTATAAATAATGATACATTCCATTTCGAGAAGAAAGTATGCGCGCGCATCTCTTGTAGAAAGTTCAGCATAGATCAACTTCCCGGTCCATAATGAATTTCTACAATTCTTCAGTTATCGTAACTGTTCTGTTTGTTGAACTTCCAGTAACTTTATCGTCACGATGCTCATTATTTCACTTCCTTATCGAAATCGCAGAAATTCTTATTGAAATATAACGCATACCGCAAAAATTATTTTTTTTTCTTCTTCTACTTTTTCTCCTTCTTCTTTTCATTTGTCGCCTGACAGTGGATGTTAATTTCAACAAACTGTAGTTTCACAGAAGTCAATTTGAGATTTATATGATATTGAGATTGATGATTTATATGATGATATGGTATGACTAGCGCTGCAGCAACGCACAGCGATATCATGATGATGATCCATGTTCTTCGCACATACGTTTATTGGAAACTTTGATCATTTTGGTTAATATTCATTCACCTAGCTACATTACTATTTATTTGAATATACATATGTAAATTCATACAAATGTTCTGTATTATTACTCGCGCGTAAAATTTTTTAAACTGTGCCTCTTATACTAGCTGTTTGTCTCTTTGTTCTATTATGTTCATAAAAGAGTAACGTTAATTTTATAAGTGTAATCTTCCTATTGCTCACCTCATCGTCTTCACAACAAACCGAATATTCAGCGAGCAATTTCATCCCGATTCTGTCATCCGGAACTAATTCACCACACAGAACGAATCCTGTGAGGATTTTAATTCAAAGGATGACACTCTCGAAATTGAGATCTTTCTCGCGTGTAATGCGTTCCATTATCACGGTAGAACCACGTCAGTAGAAAGTGGTTAACGTTAGATGTTCCGGATAATCGTGGTGTTCCGGTTGCAGAAACTGTTGCTGGTTCTGCAAGTCTCGCCGTAACAGTAGCGCGCAGATGTCATCGATGCACATCGTGTTTCGAGCAAATGGAATTAATGTCAGGACAGTGAGAACCTCTTATTCAATGTAACCATTTGCATTAACCAATTATAATCCTATATACTACATAGACTGTAAGAAATAACTGTTCTAATGGAAGTCGTGGTAGGGAGAAGAGAACGATCTCATCTTTAATTGCTTCAAACATTCGTTTCATGATGCAAAACGAAAAAATACGAAAAATTCGAAAAGTTCGTTCGTCTGAGAAACGTTTCGTGCATAGAAATGAGAAAGCTGAATGGTTAGATTTGACTATTTTTGTCACATTTGGAAACATGGAAGTGTTATTCAAGGAATATTCATATTGAGACTAGGAATAAATATAAGAATTACTATATATATGAATATGATCATCGCTGTCAAAATATAATTATCGTAGTTTTATAGTTTCCATGTCTATTTGAATGTAGTTGTATTATATATGATGGAAGACAAAATTTCATTTCTTGACGTTAGATTAAATGAAACTTTTTATACATGTAAATATTATTTCATTTTGCACGAATTAACAACGATTTATGCTATTTAAAAATTAAAATATCCTGTATTATATATACAATAAAAAAATTTTACTTAATATCGTCTCCTGTTGTCGAATCAAATATTACAACTGAACACATTGACACACAACTACATTCACGCGTATCAACCAATTTGCACGTGTTTATTTAACTTTCTATTCACGCACTTAACCGCTACAGCCACCGATCCACACACGCACATACATGTACATATATTCGCACATCGATACCTTTACATTTACGCGTGTCTTAGTACTCTAACTCAGTTCATTGGAGCAAAGGCCGTCGACACCATTGGTAAACTTGTCCATCTTCTTCGGTTTTCCTACCCCTGATAAACCCTCTCACTTTTTACCAATGAATCCAGTCCACCAGTTCACCTTACTACGGTTTCCCTCTGTTTCTCTTATTCCGCCGGCCAATTGTTCGCTTTGTCCTTCGGCTAGCACTTTGGGTACACCAACCACGGATACTGTGGTGTCCAGGAGAGCCTGTTTGGTCCGACAAGTCGAATCCTTTCGACTTAGAGAGCTTCTGTGATTAAAGAAAATTACTGACCACGCCACTGCAGATAATTACAAGGAGGTCATAGTGGGAACTCTGACAAGGGCGCCGTAGTCATCATTGCAAATAACGGAACTGGTTCAAGCGACCATGCAAAATTTTCTGGTTTCATGGCTTGCCACAATGTTCTAGTCCGTAGTATCAATTGAAGGAGAAAGCTGAGCTGTTTGTAGAACGCCATCCGGAAAACTAAGACCGACGTCACGTGACGTGACGCGATAGATAATGCTGTTGCGCTGTCCATGTCCAGGAATATGGTTTTCGTTAACCATGCAGTGATATGAACAAAAGATGGCTTGTGACAGCAGTCCATGGTCTTTGTCTCCGAGAAAATAGGAGTACTCTTGAGCACGGTAATGAATTGAATGACGAGGACGTCTGTATTATGTAGGTAGGTTTCCTGAGATGTGTTCTCCTTCAATAGTTTTAGGTTAGGTTATGAATTAAATGGTTAGATCATAATTAGTTTCGTTAACCATGTTGATCGATCTTACATTAAACGTAGAATAGTATTTTGTGAATATAAGCTTTTTGCCTGATTTAGGATCTTGTTAGCACTTAGTAGAGTTTATTTGTTTTTCAATTATTTCCCAAAAAATATTTCAAAAACTAGTGATATTTTGGTAAAAATTTAGCTATATATGTTATTATTTTGTTTGGTCGAATAGGACATGGAGCAAACATGAAATTGTTTCTTTTTTTCTAAATAGGAAATAAATAAATTATAAATTGTAAAGGAATTTGAAAAAAATCATCGATTAGATGTGCTATAAGGATTGTTACAGAGTGCTACCTTTTTGGAGAAATATGCAACAAAATTTTGTTAATACTACTATTTTTCTAGTGACTTATTTAATATAATTAATCATTAATTAAAATGGTTGTTTTTACTAACAGAAAATGAAATTGTGCTTTTTACCAAATAAATTATAATTAGATCTAATTTGACTTACAATTAATTAAATTATCGTGAAAATGTTTCTTGGCAAATGGTTTTTTTATAACATTGCTTTATTAGCTTTAAAAAGCAGATGGATAATTTTTTCAATGTTTTAAGTTTGTTCGTTGGAATCCTGTGAAAGGTTTCAATTAAGTGACAGCGTATATTCTGCGTTTTTATAATTTAAAAGCAACAACGTCGCTTCGATAGAAAATATTGGAAAGCTGCTTATAATAAAAGGTGTGATATTATAACTTGGTACGGTCGCTTTTTAATATTTAATTAGAAACGAAAATCCATTCCTCTGGAAAGCTTTACATTCCCCTTCTTTACTTTCTCACTTTCGTGATCTGTTTCTCCTTTGCCAATAGTATTTTATATTTCAACGTAGTTTTGTTGAATGGAAGGGAAAGTTATATACATTGGACTTCGACCGTACATATTACAATGTACACTAACTTATTATTGTGTATAAAGTGTAAGAAATTTTGGTTGGTTTTGTATGTGATTTTATTATGTTATTATATAAATAAAAATTCATCGAAACTTGACAAATCTTACTTTCAGATATTTAGCGCGTACAGTGCGTAAATATCTATATAATCGCATTTAAAAAAAAAGTTGATCTTTTTTTCCTCTTGAGTATAACGATCGTATATTTACAAAGTGAAAGAAGATACAGGAAAATAGACAGGATAATAAGGGTGTCGCAAACATAAATGGACAAACTGCGGGAGCTTAACTTACAGGCAAGAGGAAAGAGATACGTTATATAAAGTTTGTCAAGAAACGCTTTGTTACAGACTTTTCTCGATATTTAAAAATCGTATGTATGAAATAGGTAACGACGCATTTTTCAGTACAGCACATAGAAATTAACTGTCTTATTGTGCCAACATAGAATGATTTTTATCTTGCACTAACAATTTCGAATCGTTAATAGTTATAAAATATAATAATATAATAAAAAATAATCAGTTAGTATTTTTTATTTTTTATTTCAAAGTGATGTCCTTGTACTCGGATCGGACAAGTTTTGACATCGCTGAATCATGGAATTAATAACAGTACGCAGTTCCTGAGAATTTTACTCAATTTCAACAATTGCGTTTTTATGCATAAAATATCTGTAGAAAACTCTATAACAAAGCATTTATTGATAAATATTATATAAGATCCTTTTTTTTCTTTTTACTTGTACGTTTGTCCGTTTAAGTTGTCTGTTTAAGACACGGTATAAAATGACACAGCACGTGTACAGATTAAAAATTATCTGTAGGGAACCATTATCGCCTCGTTCTTTAATCATCGTCGAGTTAATCTGCATTTTTCAGGTTTGCGTTGTTCAGAGAGCCAGCCATTATGAAATTACTCCGGCCAGAGCACGTATCACGAAATTATCCTGGTAAATCGGCCAGTGACAGTAATTATGTCACCGTCAGGCTGCGTCTATCTCAATTATCCAGTTACATTTCCAAATTTTCACTCGGTTTAATGATACTGCTTAAATTTCACCGTTAAACGCGTGTCGTGTCCGCACCCCCATCTCTTTCGTGCCTTCCAGCAGTTTCAACGAATCGATGCGAACCGTGATAATTAACTTGCCTCCCTGCTTCTCGCGATTTTACCAGGAAACGAAGATAAAACGTATGAGCGAAGAAACGCGAAACTTCACCATAATATATACGCCGAAGACTGCATCTAAATGACTTTTATAGATTATATAAGGTATTTCGCAAAATATGTTACTATCAAAAACTAACAACGAATATGATTTTCTATAAATAAATAAATTGAAAATACAAAAGGTATAAATACATTACTCATCGATATCGCGGTAAACGCTCATAATTTAATACTTAAAATTCACGAGTCTGATTACTTTTCTTCGTGAATATAAATTCTTTAAGAAGTTGGATTCTTGTAAAATATAAAATATTATAATAAATGAGAAACTGTATTTGCTCTTTTCATACATTAACATTTCTTATCTCTTAAATAATCCCACCATACTGCATATTTCTGTTCAATACAACAGTCAAATATCAGGAGTTTATATCGTAAGTTATTAAATATCATTCCCTTTCGTAGTTTTCCATTTACATTAACGAGGCTTCCTTATATTAAGAACTCATAACCGTAATTAATAATTTATTATCAATCTTTTTTACATTCTCGACGAATACTTTTCTCTTACTGTCATATATCGGGAAACAGCTGTATGTATTTAACGATTATTCCGTTATGCCGAGTGGTATGGCAACGCAATCGTCATCATTGCGCCGCGCTTTTTGCCAAAGCATTTCATTTTTGCACGAGAAAAAAAATATGATTTTGCAATTTTTCTTGATTTTTTTCTATCTATTCTGTTCTATCGCGTCCTATGGTTAGATTTTCCGCTAGGTCCTTAGATTTTGAAATAAATTGAAAAATGTAAGCAAAAGGTGATACGTTTTAGATGTCCTCTTCACTCTGATCAAAATTGAAACATATTTATATATTTATAATGTCATAATAATTTATATCATTTTATTCGGAGAGCCAAAAAATGTTTTCATGTCAATAGCAATTCAATATCTCCTACTGTAAAGACATAAAACAGTTTTGCAAATTTGGAAAAAATTGATTTTTTCGGAAACTGTGGGAACGGGGAATGACGGTTTGCAAATTCGTGTTTAGCTCACTAAAATCTACACGAATTGTCTGGTGAAGATTTCAAAATCGGAAAAAGGTTAATCAGTTTTATACTATACAAAATGTATAATAACGTTTGAAATAATAACTCGATAAAGATTGTTATGAAAAGCACATGCCAAAGCCATCGTATCAGATATGTACTTACATATATGTAAACGTCGTTACATATTTGGTGACCAACACAATTCTTATTCATTATTATTTCTTATGATCTTTCCTACAACTTTCTACAGAAACGAAATTTATTTCAAACGAATTGATGAAATACATGTGAAATTAATAAAGAATTGCGTTGGTGAATAAATAAAATCAATATTTTTTCTATAGAAATGATAATACAAGATAATGTGTAAGACACAATACTTTTTATAAATGTTGAATAATATTTGAGATTGGTTAATCATTGAAAAGTATCCATGTGTTTAAAACAAATTAATTCAATCTAATTGATCGTTTAAAGATTAATTCATTGTTCCCTTCTTTTTCAGCAAGTCCTACATTTCGTAATACTTGCCATACCATTTTTAGCTACATTGTCATATCGCGTACACGTAACGATTCACTATTCTAATTCAGCAACGTTCGCATGTTCACGATATTTCTCGATGAAGATATCCCCATTGAGAGAGGAACTTTGCGAATGCCCCCTTAAATCGTGGAATCGGACTACTTTGTCCATAATTTAGTTAAGAGCGTCATGCGTGTGACGTGCACGGTATAGAATAGATCGGAACAACCGAAGCGCGAATAGAACTGGCGTGCAGCCAACCCCCTGGTCCAGGATCCGTGTAAGTGACTTATTATCCGCCGTTTATACGCGCGCCCACTATTAGAATACGCTATATAGCGTATGCCTCTGCATACGCCTAATTCTTCTTCGTAATGACGCCTATCATTAAATGTAGGTTACGTGTAATTGCGTTCAGTCGTGATTGTATGTATACACGAATTACTGTATCGTGTGTCTAGTGTATCCCTCCAGTGCACCCTTTTTACTAGTTTGATCCAAACTGACTAATTCCATTATAATAAATCTATATAATTTTTGACTAATTGACCAATCTCATTGCCCATCTAATTAACAAAACTAATTACTCTTACAATAATGCACTTCTCATTTTCACAAAAAGTCCATTTATTTTTAATAGTAACATTTTAATGGAGGGATGAATTATATATTACTCTACGTTAAGCAATAATAGCTACCTTCCTAGTAAAATAACATTCCCAGAAATGCTGAAAGCCACTTTACTAATTCTACTACACAATATACGCCCAGCAACAAAATTTGATTAGATTTTTCATATCTTCGCCCTCTTATTTGTTTCTACATCCTACTTCGCATACATCGTTTTATAACTTCTTTGCTTTTCTTATTTTCGCAACATGCGGACCCAATACTCGCTACAAGTACGCCACTGGATCACGAATTTTGTCCAAGGAAATCCCGCAAAGTGATTCACGCTTTTTAAAGGAAATCGAGGGTAACAAAAAGAGTCCGCGCAGTCCCAATGTTTATTTCCACGGACACTAACAGCAACGCTGGAAAATCTGACCACGAAAGTCGCATCCAGAGCCTATGGTCCCCATTTATAACGACTCATTGCTTTGGTTAAGGGATGGTAGAGTGATCTAGCTGGGAAGAAAGACAATGACTTGTTTCTCGAACGAATGGGGTGTAGGCATGCGGAACTTTACATTGACTTACACGAAATGCTTCAAAGCGAGGCCGTGGAAGTTTCTGAATCCAACCACTATGCAGAGACAGCTTAGTTAGCCTCAATTTCTTTTCACTTTATCGAGACTGAACGCGAAGCAATTAGAAAATATAAGTACAACTAAAAACAAGGGTGGTATTAAACAACGATATGACATAAAATGTTACTGAAACGCAAGCATAAAATGCAACGATAAAAAATTGATGTTCCACTGATAAATGATAAATCGATGATTTGAAACGGTAAAGGGTAAAGAATGCAAGTATTAAAGTGAGGATTATCAATATCAGTTAATTTTATTATTTACGTTATCTGTTTTTTAAATACTATGGTCTTATAATGTTTACCATGTTTAAACATTGAGAGAGAGAGAGAGAGAATAAATCGTAATTTCCTCAACTATACAGACATATATACTTAAAAGAATAAAGAAACATGTACATATAGATATACGTATAAAAATACATATCAACTTTTGTTGATAGGAAATTTTTACCTTAAGATATGTTAAAATTTCTCGTATGCTATATAAAAAAAAGGTCAATTAGTCGGACAGAAGTTGAAATTTCATAGAATTTGCAATCTAGCAGGAATAGAAAACGTCTCACTGTCCGTCTATATATTTGCCTTCTGAATACCCGCCCGCGATCTTCGCCGACATTTATCCCGACGAAATATCGCAACGAAGGTAAAGTATCGGCTGTCACATTTCCCGTATTGAACATCAATCGAACAAAGGAATCGCACAAGTTCCGTCACGTTCTTTGGAAGTCGAGTCGAACATTTGTACCAGGCCTTCGCCCCTTATACCCCCGGAACATTGAATCTCTGAGGTGATATTTAGTAGAAAAATCATCTAGGTCTTACTTCGTTGAATATTGGTCGGATGTTATATCTATACGGTGACGAGCTTCCGGCGAATATTAAGTCGTATATATAGTATGCACACGCTAAGAGAAGAGAATCATTTCTCTTCTGTAAATAATTTCTAGAATTATGAAATGTTATTTTTGGTTTCGTTTGTCAACTATGTCTGACTTGTCGGAATAGAGAAATAGAAATATCATATTTCGGAAAAATTGTCAGAATTTTATTGGCAACAGTATTAGATGCGAGATCGTTGAACTTGGATAATTTTTCGTTGAACGGCCAATGAACGTTAAGTTTTAGAACAAGCTTCTAAAATGTAGAATATTCTGGAATCATGTGGACGTTGATCCATAATGTTGGTAAATATGTATTATAAGATAAATTTTCTTCCATATCTTGCCAAAATAGAAATTCATGACTGAATCCAATTAATACCTACAAATGTAATACGTATACCTTACTATCATATCTGATTTATTTCGGTCTTTTCAATCACAATACTCTTTGCTTAATTTTAATTATTGAACTCTGCATTACAGTCAAATAGAGTATAATTAGAGATTATATGGACAATTTGTTATCTGCTTGTAAAACAATCTGAACACGATGTGTTTATTTATTACGAATCAGTGGCACATTTTGGACTAAATATGATTCAAACTTTAAGCTTCAGCATCTGATATCGAATTTCTTGCTTTGCAATTTATATGACATTACGTGTTAGTACTTCGATAAATGTCTGAGCGCAGATTCTGTAAGCAAATTTAAAGGGAATATAATCTATTATTTATATAAACACGTTCCGATTTATTCCAAACGCATTTTACTCAGAATGATAGAATACTTGATAGTCTGTTCCATTTACTAGTGTTGAGGACACAGAATACTTGATTATACTCGGTGTCGCAGTCGCAAGACTATTGAGGCCCGCCAACCCACGACTCGGTAAGGGAGGGAGTTTAGCTAGTACTTCGGATGACGAAATCCAGGTGATCGCTCCGATCGTCCGAAACTAAACGTTTTCTTGTATTTCTCTGATCAAAATCTTCTAAACTGAAAGCTGCTTTCCTCTTTATGTGTGTTATGTAGTAATAATATTATAATAAAAATAAACAAAATATATATGTCGGGTTAGCGTTGGAATTTTGGGCGTTTGACGAATCTTCACTCGAATTGACCATCGTGGTTATGTATTCTAGCTGATCTTTATTGATATAGATGTGATTATTACAAGAAGTAACAAGTAATAGCGGCGATCGGACAAACGAGATGTCGATGACAATGAATTTAGGTTCGATAACGAATCCACGGCCAACAGGATGACGAATGCGGTGTGATACACGATCCTGGTGTGACTGAACGTACAAGTAGAACTTATCTGCATGAACTGAATCGCAGTCCAAGTGGAATTGCCCTTATATACTCCTCTCCGTATCTCTCGAGTCAATCTTTGTTTTTAAGGAGAGCTATATAATTATTCTGTACCTCTGTTAGGTACACATCCCTCCCGTGACCGTGGCTACGTTCAGTGACTCGTTATGTCACTTCCCAAGCCCACCGTTATAAACCTCGAGCATCAATACTCAGATTAGAACATTACAACAATTTCTCAGTTTTATTATTTAATTGTAACTATAATAAAAGTCTGGACTAAAGTATTGGGGGTTTTCCCCAACATTCCAAAAGAAAGGTCCCGATGTCCTTTCATCTCCGACATATAATAAAAATAAAATAGACAAGTTTTAACAATCATCAAATGTTTCGGTGAAACTGTTACATTCTCTCTGATTTCGATGATTTTTTAATATATTGTCGAAGGCGTGATTCAAAACAACTTTTTCTTGCGTGGCCTGTCGGTTGGCCCTAGTCTCCGAGGTATTTGCAAAAGAACTATCGATAGCACGAAAGTGAATTCTGTCTATAATAGTGCATCCGTAACAGCGTATAAGCTCGTATTGATTGTCGGCAGCTTTGCGACCAGCAGGTGTAATGATCAAACCAAACCCTAAGTCTTGTCTTTTGTTTTTGGCATATGTGTAGGCATGATAGAGCAGATGAATATTACGAGAAGTTCAACTATTATTTTATTGCTAGGTAAAAAGAAACGTTCACTCACACCTGTTGTTCCGTTCGCTTACACTCACTGTTCCCTTCCCTTACACTCGCTGGTTAAGATTTTCTTACTTCACGCAAGCACTTGCTCCAAGCATACACACATACACGCACGCGGACACACACACATACACGCGCGCGTGCGCGAACACACATACCCATGCACATCCTTTTTGGCCTAAGCCTACGTGTTTCGCAAACACTGCACGTGGCCACCAGCCCGTTATTGCCTATTGACCTTAATCATCGATCATTTCGACCGCACACGGTAGGAATAAATATACACCAAGTGTTGCACGGTTCTCACCACCGATAGCCCTGTTTCCTTAAAGTATTTACAAAGTAACACTTATCCTAACTTATACACTAACACTACATATGTCATATACACGAGGGTTAGACGAGCTTAGGTAAAGCTCCGTGCACAATTACATGCGAGACTATAAGGAATATCTATTATAATTAAATTATTAAAGATGAATACGTATCATCTATCAAGTTTGGATTTAGATTAGTTTTTTAATCTGGTCGCCTCACGGTGGCTAGCAACACTTGTATCAAATTTACAATTATTCTTTTCGTTAAATAATGTTAATTATTTATTGGCTTAGTATTTTTATAATTAATTTGTTATTATTTATTGCAAGCGTTGTCAGCCGCCTCGCGGTGGACGAATTGAGAAAACTAACCCAAATCCAAACCCAATACATTGATAATATTCATTTTTAATTGAAGTATAGTACACATTTCTTACAGTCTCGCATATGACATTGTACATCCTCGTTCGTATATATATGTCGGGTTCACACTATGATTAGGGTTGGGGTTAGGGGCGTGAAACGAATCTTCATTTGGACTAGGCATTGTTGTTATGCAAAAGAGAAGATATTCATTAGTGCAAATACGAGTATTATAGAATTTGACAAATAACCGTGGTAATTAGATACTCCAGATGATAACGACAATGATCCTAGGTTCAATAATGAATCCGCGGTCAAAGAGGATAACAAAATGTGCTATCTTCCAAAGTCCAAGCTGTACCCACTTCCTTGTCTACGGTACAAGTATTACTAGACTAACTCTTTGTTAAAACGTAGAATATCCATCGAGCGTAAGGGCGCTATGTAACTCGGCAATGATACCTCGCGAGAGAATGACTTTCCGTCACGATGATGCTGCAGAGGAAAACTATATGGGGTGTGTCTAAGGACACGAGATCATCTGATTCGTGGAGCGATGCCTTCGTTCGGAAAGTGAGGGAAATTGACGTTGCTGTTAATTGGTCAATTTCCATATTGGTGGTTAGAAAAGGATGCTAGCCGCCGTTGAGGGAAAGTTGCTGGCGGGAGGCGCCGTTCGTGAGAAAATAGGTTTCCCCTATCTTCCTGTAGTTGGGACAAAGATCGTTTGTAATATTTTTCATTATCTTGACTGTACTCCTCCTGTCTTCGCTGCTCCTTCATTTCTTCTATGTCCATATTTTGATTATTATTAACTTGTTGTTGTTGCTTTAGGGCTGCTAGATCTACCGACCTACTTATATAATATCTTTCACCTCTTGATGCAATTTTAATTGCTGGTATCTGTTGCTGCATTGTTGGGCTTCTCCTCACTATCACTAATCGCTAATTTTACTTAGCACTAAGAAAATTCTCAGATCACTACCCCGGAGCACACGTCTGTTTGCCTCGGTTGCCCGGGCAGAACTGTTTGTCCATTTGAGGGACTTTAGTTAACTAAATCTTAAGATTTGTAACGGGTCCTCAGGCTAGCTGAATATGTACTGTGGAGATGCATCGACATCTGGTAATCATCTTACTCGGAGAATAGGGTCTGCGTGTGGCGAGCCACGGGACGGAAACCGTTGGAATATTTAGTGTCGAGTGCCGCTACAACTATTTCTTTTTAAGGAGAGCTATACAATTACTCTATACCTCTATTAGGTAAAAATGTTCATCCCGTGACCGCGGCTACGTTCGGCGATTGGTTGTCGCCTCGAGCCCAAGCTCATTATCACAAATCTCGAACAAATACAATCGGATTGAATGACGACAATTGCTTAATTACGGCTATGGTAGAATCTAGATTAAAGTGTTACGGGGTTTTCCCGAAATTCCAAAGGGAAGGCTCCGGTGTCCTTTCATCTCCGACATATAAATAGGAGATAAATGTTGTTCCGACCACATCACTCTATCCAATCGGTAGCAATTAATACAACGCATAAAGCTGCCACGAACGCACAATTATAAAACAGAATTCACGGTAGTAGTACGGATAGAGTTTCTTGCAAATATCTGGAAAATTACGACCGACCAGCAGTTACACTTAAAGGAATAAGTTATTCAAAATGTTGAGCTTTACAATATAGCCACAAATTACTGAAATCGCAGAGGACATAACGGTTCTAAACTTTCACCAAACTTTGTTCTACATATGTACAAGGTAAGGACATATGTCAAAAATCATTTGTTACTGCGTGATGTTTTTTTTTATTTATTATTAATTTACGATCAATTCTCGCATTGAGAATTTTCAGTAATTTTCTCTGGCGTGGCGCAGTGACATGGCTAAATATTTATAATAAGTTAATACTTATTATAGATAAATATAATTATAAATAAGTATTATAAATAAGTAAATATTATTTAATATAAATATCTAGTTAAATCTTGTGCTTAGGTCTAACGGGTAGTGTTTTCTTAGTCTGCGGATCTGGTCCGACGTATTAAGTAATTTAGTAATTAGGGGGTTTCGATGTTTGTTGACTCTTTTGCTATATCTGTTGCTATATTTTGTTATTTCTTCTTTGACTGTGGGTATCTTGAGGTCGCAATGTTTTACTTCGTTGGTAACATATCAGGGTGCATTTATTAGGGATATTAGTGTTTTCGATTGGAAGCGTTGAAGTATTACAATGATGGAATTACTTGCTGTCTCCCATAGTTGGATTCCGTAGGTCCAGACAGGTTTTATTATGGCCTTATAGAGGGTAAGTTTGATCTGCGTGCTTAGGTTGGAACGTTGGCCAGTGAGCCAATAAAATTTTTTGAGTTTATCCTTGAGTTACTTCGTTTTGTCTGTGATGCATCTTTTCCATGTTAATCTCCTGTCCAGGGTCATGCCCAGGTATCTGACTGTGTCCTTGTTAGGAATTGTTGTATTGTTAATGGTGACCTGAGGGCAGGCTTGTTTTCGCAGCGTGAAGGTTACCTGTGTGGATCTTTTTTCATTAATTTTGAAGCACCATTTATGAAACCACTTTTCCATAGAGTCGGGACCTTGCTGGAGAATGGAGGATGCCATTATCGGGTCTGCGTGGGAAACTAATAGCGCTGTGTCGTCAGCAAATGTTGCTATAGTTATCTCTGTTCATATTGGTAAATCGGCAGTGCAGATGCAGAACAGCAGGGGTCCAAGTCCACTACCTTGGGGTATGCCAGCTTCTATTGGGAATGTTGTGGTAGTGGCGTCTAAGTATTTAACCATGAATTGTCTTTTGGTTAGGCCGGACTTTAGGATGGAGTAGTAGGTGTGTGGTAGGATTTTTTCAAGTTTGTATTTCTATACAAGGGCTTCTACCCTTCATGCCATACTTTGTCGAATGCCTGTTGAATGTCAAGGAATACCGCGGAGCAATATTTTTTCTTTTCTAGGATTTGGCTGATATTGTGTGTTATGCGATGGATTTGCTCTGTTGTAGAATATTGTTTCCGAAAACCGAATTGATGATCAGGCAGTGTTTTCGAATCCTCTAGGAGTGGAGGGAATCGATTCGTTAGCATCTTTTCGAATAATTTTGACAGGGTAAGTAGAAGACTAATTGGGCGATAGGAGCTAGTTTCATATATTGGTTTTCCGGGTGTAGGGATGAGAGTAATCAGTGAAATTTTCCAGGCCTTAGGATAGTATTCAAGGCAAAGAATTGCGTTAAAAATTGATATGATGAGTGCAATCTCTTTTATGGGAAGTTCCTTGATTGCTTTATTGCATATTAGGTCGTGCCCTGCTGCTTTCCTGGGATTTAGGCGACGGATTAATTCTATAATTTCTTCAGAAGTGAAGAGTTCAATAGGAGGGGACATTTGGAAGGGAGAGTGCAGGTATTCAGTAATATCCGCGGCAGTTTTGGAGGAATGGAGTTTAAATACGTTAGATAGGTGTTTAGCAAACAGTTTGGCTTTTTCTATAGGGCTACACGCCCATCCGCCGTCCGCAAGGTGGGATTATTTGCGGGGGGCGCGTGAGTTTCCTGGAAGCCTTCCATATTGAGTAGTTGGAGTTGGCTGTGGGGGGACAAACAGTCATTTTTATAATTTTTGATGATTTTAGTTAACTTCCTAGTTGCGTTGTTTAGTTTGCGTTTGTGATCCGGTGTTCTATGGGTCTGCCATACTCTTCTTAGTCTACGTTTTTCTGTTATTTTTTTAAATATGTAATGGGGATATTCACGTTTGCTGATAGAAGTCTTAGTAGGTATGGAGGAGCAGATAGCGTTTATTATGCCCGTGTTTAAGTATTCCGTGGCTGTATCGATATCTTCTTTAGTTTTTAGTGAAATTAAGGCTGAATTTGAGTGATTAAATACTTGCCCAGAGTGTGAAGGAAGTTATCAAAGTCTTCTTTCACAATGGAGTGTCTAGAAGGGCAATATACTGCTGAAGTGGTGATTGTGCCATGGCAGTCTTCTATTGCTACGTTTGTTGCTTCGAGGTAGTCTTTCTGGAATGATGGAATTTCGTAATGCTTAATGCTGGATTTGATAATGATTCCGGTGCCGTCGTGGGCCTTTCCACTAGGATGTTGGGTATGATAGAAGTTATAACCGTTCATTTTCAGATAGTTTTTGTCGGTGAAGTGGATTTCAGATATGAGCATTACGTCGATTTGCTGTTGTTTTAGGAAGAGTTCTAGTTCGAATTTGTGTTGAGCTAGACCTTTGGCATTCCAAAGAGCTATGCGTCTTGGTTTTATTTTGCCTCTGTGCGTATTAATTTATCCATTAAGAGTGTTAATAATGATAATAAGTTGTTAATTTGCCCTGATTGTTTTTCGATTAGTTTTTCGAGTCTATTGAAGTTGTCCGTGTTTTGTGGATTGGAAACACTATTTTGAGAATGGTCTCTTTGGATATTCGGATTATTCTGATTTCCCTGTACTGCTTGGGCATATCATGAGATTGAAGTAGTAGTGAATTTTGGAGGATTGGGTATCTGATTGGTATCTTGCTATCAATGTTGTATCACTATCTGTTATACTTCGTTGTGGTTTTTAGTTATTGAATGATCTCTTGCGAAGTGGTGGAAACAGTTTACGTTGTAATTATTTCCTGATTTCACATCCTTTATAGCTGGCTGGGTGTTTTCCGTTACAGTTATAGCATCTAACTTCTTCTATTTTTCCTGAGTATGGGCAGTGTATTGTTAAGTGGTTTTTTGCACATTTAACACATGCTAGACTTCTGTTGCAGTAATTTTTTGTGTGTGACCGTACCTTTGGCACCTTTTACATTGCACTATCTCTTTCTTTACTAGAGGAGGTTCAATTTTTACTACTTTTTACTTTCATTAATCGATTGATGTTATAAATTTCTTTATTGTTTGGCTTTTGTTTTGTGTCAATAAAAAGTAAGGATAGCGAGTTTTTCAAGATTCTATGCCTTATGTTACTAATGTTGATTACTTCAAAATATACACAATTTTTGTTTAAATTTAATATTTTGTCCAATATCCGTTATTTTTTATCACTTCGGTACATCTTGGCATAGAATCTATTAATTTTTTACATTGATCTACCGTAATATTACTCCAAGCTGTTTCAATTGTAAAGTTCATTTAAATTTTTCGGTTTATAACCTTGTACTATCTTTTTTATGATGCTCCACAAATTCTCGATTGGATTAATGTCTGGTGATTGCGACAGTCGCGGCGGCATGGTAATATTTTCTTCTTCAAAAAACTGTTTTACGACCCGAGTCGTGTGCTTCGGATCATTATCATTTTGAAAAATAAAATCATCACTCACATTGTTGCGTGCTAAAGGCAACATTGTGTTCTTGAGTATGTCCATATGTTTTTTCGGCCATTCGCGGAGAGACGTGATCGCGAGAAGGCACGTCAACGGGAGTCGTAAATTCCCGTTACGATTAAATAATCGACGCCACGAAATGATCGATCATCTGATTTCTGTTACGACAATAGGGGTGGTTCAACTGAATTTACACTGAATTAACAGGTATAAATTAATGTTTATTCCAAAAACTTTATATAGAAAATAGTTACACTGATGCGTATGTCTAAGTTAAATAAGTGATTGATTTAAGAAATGAAACTCGGTAATGACATGTTGACTATTCTAACGGTGAAGAATAAGTAAGTCAAAGTGGCGATGTTGTGTCGGAGGAAAGCTAGTGATGGGTGTGTCTAAAGACGCGAGAAAGCTGATTTGTTCATGATGATTTTGGTTAGAAAAAGTGAGGGCAGTAGACTTGTTTCTGATTGGATACAAGAAGGTTGATGGACTAGGAAGGGTCTTAGCCGCCCTCGATAGATAGTTGCTAGTGTAAAGTATCGTACGTGAGCAAAACGAACTTTCAGTATCTGCTTGCCATAAACAATAGCCTTTAGATACCGATTTAGTTTAGAGATATTTGTTCGGTCTGACGGACCTTCTAGAATGTCCTAAGATTTATGGTCGGTTCTTAAGACTATTGAGGGATGAGGTAAGGACGTGCGGACATCTGGTTGCCATCCCGCCCGCGGTGTGTGGCTTGGTCTAGGTAGAGTGCCGCTCGACGTAACACCATGTATTGAAAACGTACCATAGTTCCATTGATACGACATATCGGACCAGGGCCGCCTCGAGAAAAACACGCCCACATCATAACGTTCCCATCACCATATTTAAGAGTTTTTAAAACGCACTGTGTTTTCAAACTTTCGCCAATTCGACGTCTAACATACCGTATCCCGTCAAATGAGACGCGATTGAATTTCGATTCGTCTGAAAACAATACCTTTTGCCAATCTCCGCTTGTCCAATACTTATGAGCTTTAGCAAAGTCGTCTTTTTTGATTCCTAGAACTCAGCAGTGGCTTTTTTTGGGGTTTTCGTCCTCTTAAGTTAAAGTCTTCTAATCTTCTCCTAACAGTTTTAGCACTAATTTGTGTATCGTTATTATAGTTTATCTCCGGAGGTATATTATTTGCACTACGAAAACAATCCTTTTCGCCGAATCGATTCATTTTCGGCGTTGTTTTCCGTTTTTCTCTTGATCGCAATATATGCCTGCCTTTACAAATTTATACCAAGCTTGATTAAAAGCCGTTCCTGACCTGTTCACTATATTTGCTATTTCGGTGAAGATTTTACTTTGTTTCCTTACGCAGCCCTACGACTTGTTCCCTTTCGTTTTCAAGTAAATTCTTTGAAATCGTAGTCTGTTTCTATCTAAATAAATTTTAATCAATAAAAGGTACACTAAACAATGATTTTGACATTCCAGAATCAAAATGTTCAAAAACTATACTTATACGCACGTTTTACGCAGATCGTCTTAAACTAATGCTCACCGTTTACAAGTTCTAAGCGGTAATTAACTGTTGTAACTCCTACATTGTTTGTATTTAACAACTGACGGTCTGAGGCTACGAAGGTCAAACATACAGCTATGTTATTCCAAAGAGACAAACCGAATAGAAGAACAATATGCGTATAAAATGTTTATAATCCGGTTTACAACTCATCGTCTTAAACTTTTGTCCGCTACTGTACATATAAGAAACGAAGTTCTAAATCTACAACTGCTAATAATATAATTGAAAAATAATCGAGCCACTGTTCGATGGTTTCTTAATTCTCATGTGTTTGACATTTATTGCATCGATGCAGTAAGGAAAATTTACTCTTGTTTGAGATCTACTCGATATCTCTTCCCAATCATAAGTTGTATTTGGTAAATGCAGGAATTCATCGCGAAGATTGCTCTACATAATTTGTGTGACTTCTTTTGCTGTACTGCTGATCATTGAGACGCTTATTCGTTAAGAGTAATAAAGATCATGTAAGGAACAGCCAGATGATGAATATCTAAAAAAATGTATTAATGACGATTTACATTTTTTAGCTAGATTTATCATAAAGAAATGGACACAAATACGAGACTCGTGATTGAAATGCATAAAAAAACAAAAAGTCCAAAAAACATCTGGGTCTTCTGTAAAGCCTTTAAGACTTTATATATGTAATGATCATCTTTCCTTCTTAAGGAAAGTTTTAAGTAACAATTGCTCACGAAAGTATTGAAAATACAGTAAGTATAAAAAATAGAGGAAGAATAAAGTAAGAAAGAAATATTGATCATAGAACTGTTGAAAGTACTACGACTGCGATTACTTTTGACATATCAAAAAAAAGGAAGAACAAACTTTCAAATTAGAAATAAACTAAATTCCAAAATGATGAAATTAATAAATTAACAAACGAATCTTTATAAAATTGCAGAAGAGATGTCACATGTTACTTTTCAAAGTCTTTCGCTATCCTTACAAATATTTAATGATGATGAAATGTTAGAATTTCAGTCCGGGATTATAAAATTAATTCAAAAAATTAAAAAAAATGTACTTTTGAATATGCATACTTCTCTATCTCACTCTTCTGCACAATTAAGAAATGTATTTTACGAATGAGAAAATTATAGAGATCAGAACCTGTACATCCCACATAAGAAATCACCGCCATTTAATTATAAATTCGACTGAATCCGTCAGAAGTCAAGAATCCAAATTTCAGTTATGGATTTTAGGCTAGCCTACTTTCGTTCGTGTAACAATGTTTGTCGACGCACGCAGATATTTCGGTCAACTTTTAATTGCCAATAACTAAAAACCAGAACTGAAAACACAATTTTTGTATTCTTGATTTTCCCTTTATTTTAGCTTCAAGAATCATCCCTTAAATTTTTGTATAGTTGTAGCCGAACACTCTGTATAATAATTTGATTCTCAACGAAATCTAGTTTATTTTCAATTTCAAAGTTTAGGTTAGGTTCATTTTAGATATTAATGCTTAAAATTATTCATATTTAGTACTTTACTTTAAAAATTAACGATTTTACATAGTAATAATAATTTAAAAGTTAGTTATAATGTTTTTTTTAAATTAGTATTAATTATAACATTTAATAAAAATGACTGGTTTATCTTAAGCATATCATCAATTTCTCTTCGAGACTATTACTCAATCTCATAAATATATTGTCTTCTATTAAATCTCTTTGCACTCTTTTCAATAGATCATTAAAGTAGATATTGACATATTATTGAGATATGTATAATTTTATGTGCTAGACTAGATTAGCTGCGTAGTTGTGATACATGTATGTGAATATCAGTGTGTGGAAGTATGTGTGTGCGCGGCGTCTCGAAAACAAAGGTTCAGTCGGTTAACAGTCGAGTATGGAAGAAAGTGCTGAGACGCGTACAAGTGTGTATCGATGAATACCTTTGAAATTGTTTATCAAATAAATATATAACTATTCTAATATGAATTCTAAGTGTAAATTTAGTGTTCCTATACCGTTATTTCGACTATTAAGATCCAAAATTCTCAACACATACGAAAATAATTAAAAAGTTTTATTTCATTTCTCTTTAATTGATACATGGGAATCTGATAGGAATCCAATTGATATCTATCTCTTACAATAGTACTGTACCAAATATCCTCTGTTGAACCTTTTTCTACGACGGTAACACCGAAACCTGATGAAAAATGTATTTATATCCATTTTGTCTGACTGTAAATAGTAGAATAGACGAACAGACAAAAGAAGTAAGCATTTGCGTGAGAGATGGATTTTCAGTAAAGATACGGAATTATATGAACGCTGTTTTCGGCTCGGTAAAAATACCGAGTCGGTAAAAAAAACCATATCGTCTGAACGAGCTGCAAAAGTTATAAAGATAGAGTGCGTGATCGAGCTTTAAAAACGATATAGTAATGGGAAAAGAATACAGCATAAAGATCCCTTGTGTCCCTGTCTAATAACGCATGCGTATTCATATCCTAAATAAGGAAGCGTAACACCGATCAACGAGCGGCATCAGTCTTCAGTGTGCATGCCTGATTAGACTTGTCAAAAGGGAGTTCTATGCAGCGTTCTCTTTCTTTTCCTATATCGCATTCACTTACAGGGTGTTATGGCTCGCGTAGTTTATCTTTATATTTCTATGATTCAATCAAATCGGTATCTATTAATGCCAGTAACTGTCAGCAGCACGATAGACTTTCTTTCGAGAGTTTAGCAAATGAAGATGTTTCGTAGCGATATATTGGTATCTGTGTACATATGTATATATACATATATAATTAAGCTGAACATAATTCCTATGTCCGCCGTAGCAAATCGCAGAGGACGAAGCACGAAACACTTTGACTTTTTTCCAGGTCACTATTTCAGAACCTACTAACAAACTCCGCTGCTGAGTAGTATGCATAAATAGCTTCTCTCCTTCTCACTCGCAAAAAAGTGCGTTCGCAAGGGTTAAGTTTTGGACGTTTAACTTTGAAGTGTGCTTTTACGGGCTAGGTTTAGGACCTTTTCGTGGTGACAAATCATTTTCGAACACCCTGTATGACGCTTTAATATTTTATTTCTTCAATAAAAACAAACAACAACATCTTAATATCCATATTCTTCTACAAGAATATAACAAGAATAAAATATTTAAGAATAAATATGTTACCAAATACTTTTGTTAAACCTGTAATATACCAACTTATGCAACATGTATGAGATATGTAATATGTAGTAAATGTTACATGAATTATGGTTGTTCTGTTAAGTAAAAATTAATCATATGTGATTCGTACTCGGCTAGATATTTCATCGTTGTTTTAGTGTGCACTGTTGTCATTTCATCGATTACATGCTTACAGTGTTCTAAATTTATATTGAAACTGATGCTAATATCAGACAGCGAATAGAGAAAGGAGCATTTCGAACTCTCCATAATATGACGCAATATTAATGCCGGGAAACGTAGATTTCTCGAATGTCGATCTAAGGTAGGGGAATTGTGTAACGTGTTATAAAAATGTAAAATGAACCTTGAATATGAAACTTAAAATCGAATCAATTTCCACCTTTTTACATTGTATCAGTTTCAGCTGATATATGTTACTTAGGACATAAATATTAAGAATTTATAACAGTAAATAATATGAAAATAACGTTAGTATATGTACCTGAACTGTAGTATGTAACTAAAAAGAGGAATTGTTTAATTTGACTTAGCAATAGAAATAAAGAGAAAGCAAGAAACACATGATATAATATATGATATAATACTGATCATAATTTCCAACTTGCTGTAACGCCAATAACATTTACTTCTGTTATTCTGTAGCTTGGCAGAAAAAGATTGTTCAAAACATGATGAATGTTAAAACAAACAGATAATGAACGAATTTAAAAACACATTCATATATTGAAATATTGTGATTTACAAACGATCACGCGGCTGGTTATTTCATGTGCTACGAAAGTTCGTATAATGAAGGTGGCCATGGGGTTCGAGCATCGGAGATATTGCGTTTTCTGGTCAGAGATCGGAAACAAACAGAATCTGTGACCAGTTGAAAATTTTTTACCAACAGAGAAGCAAAAAATGGATTCTGTTATCGGAAACAGCAATAATCCCGTGGTTGACGTGCATTCATTCACGCGTGCATACATATGAGACAGAAAACGCGTGTGCAAACGCGGGAATGGCTGCGGTGTGCGGTGGTGGATTACGAATGGAGCAGTCTAGATCTGTCATTCAGTTTAATCGTTTCCTATGCACTTCGCCGTACCCATTGTCGACCAGAGCTCTATAATAATTTAATGCCAGATATAATAAGTTACTCGCTGTCTGGCCGGCTGCCAGGCTTACCCTATTCATTCCTCTATGAAAGCTGAAAAGCGGCCGTCGCTGCCGCCGAACAGATGGAGCGTTAACTTATGGAGCGGTGCACGCCGCGCCGCTCACGGTCATGCTGTTCCACTGAATTTAAGCCGACTCCCCACCCGATCTTAATTGGTCAGCCTCGCTAATTGAGACGATCATTATATGCCATTAATGCGCAATCAACTAACTATTAGCATTTTTCTGGCCGGCATGGAAGAGAAACAATAACGTCGATTATCACTAGGATCCAAACGGTTTTCGGTTCATAGGTTTTTAAGGGAGTTGCGGTATTCTACTGTCCAAGCTGGACCGTAAGGTATCTTGAGTTTGATGTAGATTCTAATCAGTAGAATTAGTATGTCAGTAGCTAGGCGGGAATTAACTTGTGCTTGTAATATTTATAGAGAGATAGATGAGGTATCGAAACACGAAATTAGGGTACTAAAAATGAATGCGTGATGCACTTATGGTACTTATGGTACAAGTATAAATGTATGATTGTCTGGCTGGCAAATTTAAGATCTGTTATTCTCTTTTCTTTGTCTAATAACAGATGATTTAAACAGAAGAACAGGAAATAAATATAATCAAATTTCTTCCCTTTCCTAATTATTTATACTAGCCAGCATTCTGCAATGCTGTTATTAAGGACCCTATAATCTCAAGCAAGTTCCTAATCGCTGATATCAGCAGAGTATGGAATACGAAACTTCTAAGTAGCACATTAATACTTCTAAATACTAATTGTGGTTAATTCACCCTGCATTCATTTATAAAATTCTGTAATAATTTTCAATTAGAAAACTGATTAATTTTTCGAAATGTATGTTATTTTGACAACATTCGGAAAATGCTTGGTTCAACCATAGAACAGCTTGAGTAGCTTTTAATACATGACAGTATCCGGAATGCATCTTCATTAGACGGCAAACGGTCGGAATTAATATCAAGAATCTGGAGATTTGTCGGCAGGAGCGTAAGACATTTTAATTACAGCAATTTAAATTCAATAATTTTGGTATTTTGCTCGAGCCGGAGGGACTGCACAGCTGTTCTACGAATTAGCATACTAAACTTCATCACCAACAACTCGACAAAGACGTGCCAAGACGGCACAACTAATTTCGAAGATAGAATAAAGCTGAAAGCGTGCGTGCTCACTGTTCGTTCTTAGCCACCTTCGGAAATTACAACTTAAGGTAAACTATCCTTCTTATTACTATTTATTCTTGCTTGGATTCCGCGTTCTAATAAAAAATCTTTCACTATGTAACTGGATAACGCTGCTAAAACAAATTGGAAGCTGTAACATTAGCTGGGCAATTGAAAACTATTATAAAGCATTGTGACACGGTCAAATATGCCATGTTTCGCACCGAGACACGTCGGTTCGCGAAAATTTTTTCATCGGGTTTATTTAAATACTCTACAATTGCACGAAATGAAACGAGTTCAAATTACAGGAGAAATATAATTCCATGAAATTTGGCTAAAGAAATTTCGATGTAATCATTTATGAGCCTCTAAATTTTGTTTTGTACGCATCAGACTATAATCAACATATAAATATATAGCGCCGAATAAATTATACCGAAGAATTACAATTCTCGACATTTCGTTACAATATTAAAATTTGTTAACCCCAGGGATAGCGAACAAACGAAAACGAAGTATGTAAAGAGAGCGAAAGGCAGTGAAACAAACAATGTGATGACGAATAAGGCCGAGACAGAGAAGGAGAGAGAAATAACTTGGGAAATTCGTATTCAATTTCAGTGCAATTGTTTTATTTTACTCAGCGTACCTGCATATATTACATCAGAAAACGTGTCCGACTTTTCAAGCAATCTCTGTATTATCAGTACGGTTTTACAGATCACGTGGAAATGAAAAAGTAATTCCGGAAGGGACGTCGTTGCTACATATGTGCGCGCTTTATCCGCAACCACGAAGATGCCACGGATTTTCTTCTTCCTCTTTCCCTTTCCAAGGATTAGTGGAACGCTCGAGGTGTAATAAACGACACTACTTAGTGAGTTACTTTTTCATGAGCACCTGTATATTCCTTTAGAAGCGATAGTAAAAGGTTTGACGGCTGAGCCATCCAGAACCTATCCCCAACTTCCACTTTATTCCTATCACTTTTCGCGCCGAGACTCTGATTTTGTTGTAAGGAATCGTAATTCTGATTTGAAAGCAAGGGTTATAGTTCTTAGACAAATTTTGGTTATGTCATAATGGATTCAAAGTTTAGAGTTTCAAGACGATAATTTTAAGTAAGTTCACATGACTAAATGAAAATATATATTAACTTAATGGAAAATATATTTCCATCTATGAATCACCGGCATCAATGTCATTCGCGGATTCCCCTTTCATGTACATATACATGTGCATTTTCATATATGCTTTCCTTTATACACTCTTACATTATTTCCCATTTCTTTTCTATTTATATATCAAATTGTAGGATCTGCGAATTTTAGCTTTCTATTAAAAAATAAAAATGAAGCCGAAACTATAAATCGTTAGGTATAATAAACAACATACAGAATACTAATTTACTGAAAATAGTACAACTGATTATAATTGGAAAAATTATTTACATACATTGGTTATAGACAATGTATTAGGACATGTAATAATACATTGGTTATAAACAATGTATTAGGACATGTAATAATAAATTGGTTATAGACAATGTATTAGGACATGTGATAATCCTTTCTTGTAATAATTATTTCTTTATTTAATTTATATTCGAGGAAGACACGTCTGTATTTCAGATTAAACTCTTAAAAACTGAACAAAATGAAAAAAGTAACAAAACAAAATGAAAAGAATATCGACGTCCAATCATACTAAACAAATGGTTGCTATGTCATCCTTGCATTTATCTTACAGACTATGTTCAAAGATCTTTGTACATATTCTTATAATTTATGCTAATTAAATATCATGAGTTAATCGCTTGAGCGACAAATACAATACCTAAATACGTGACTCTATACGCATTAAAACTTCGCAAGGTGTGAAAAAGTAAAAGAAAATCTTGCAACATGTAGCCCAGGGAAACAACGTTTACAAGGAAATAGCGCACAATGCTTACCTTTCAGTAAATGCAACTATAACTATTTATATTGTACTTATATTTTCTTTGTTAGAAACATATTTGACTTTCACACCCCTGTTGAGATAATTATCCAAGCACATACAACGAGCATAATTCCTGTTATAGTTTCCATAAAAATAACATTCAAACATTGTTTCAAATCTTTCTCCTATTTTTCTGTTCGATGTAACAGGACATTTCCAGGATATTTCATTTCATAGGATAGTTCATTTCCACCTGGAAAGAGGGGAAATACCATGGCTTTAAAAAAAGACCATTTTCACTTCTATCGCCACTTTTGGCTCCTTCTGCTTCATCATATCGAAATTAATTGTGTATGAAATGAAGTAAATAGGCGACATGTTACTTTACACTTCTATGACTAAAGAAGAAGGTAATGAAAAATACAGCATGATTACAGTAATTAAATGAAAATTTTATTCATTTAGCACGGTTATTCAATGAATGGAGATAACAATCTTGCATCGTTACGAATACTGAAAAATTGTATTAATACGATGACAAATATATAATAAATTATTTATTATTTAAGTTATTTATGGTTAGTTGAATATAAAGTAGTTTACACATTGTCTCTTTCATCGTTATTTAATGTACTCCGGAGTGGAAGTCGAAAGAGCGTCGGAGAGGGATTAAAAGTCAATAAAGGGTAAATCGTATTTATTTGACCAGCGGAGAATCCCCAAATGCTATCGCGATATCACGCGTATCAATAACAGGTAACGATTTCATGAGCAACTTTATCCTCACCGTACAGTTTTATCGGGAGTGCAATTAATCTTGTCAATGTATAACGATCAACAGAGCAGAACATTACCGGAGCTTATCCTTTGTGCATCAGCATCTTTCGTTTTTGAAGGCTTATCAAATTCTCGCGAGGTTTACACGCATTACGAATTATGATTTTAATTGATTCTTAATTGAGCACTAAAAGAAACATTTAAAGAGAAGGACAATTTGGTACGATACATAAATAATATCATTGTACCTTTCTCAAAGAAATTTAGTTTGAAATGTAAGATACTTTGATTTTTAAATATCCCATTAATTCTTATATCTATAAATCTACATAACATAACTGGTGATCACTAGTATTGAAAGATGTGGTCTCGTACATTAGTCTGAAAGCAACAAGTCCATCTAACTTTCTTCGAGTCTGTTTTATGTCCCGACGAAAGCAGTAAATACGTTATACGCTTATTTGGGATTCAAGTAAGTCGACACTTTGTATAAATGGAATACTTCCCGAAAAAAATTTAATCGGTGGAATTTCATCGTCGAGAAATATTAGTACGTATATTCAATGTAGAAATACAGAGACATAGGCAATTAGAATAGATATTGTCGAAATATTGGTCAAATATTTTAGAAATTATATAAATATATGTTATGTTATATAATTTTTTAACAATAATCATAATTTATATATATATAATAAAATATATAGATTTCTTTGAAATCTCGTTTCATTTTTTTTTTTTTTCAAAGATTAATTGCTAGTCTTATCCTTCAAACAAAAAAGGTAAGTTAAAAATTTTTGTAAATAGCAAACTTCGCCTTCTTACGTACTTATTCCTTTTTTAAACGATTATCTATAATCAAAATCAAAATATTACTCAGTTTCTACTAATAAAATCGTCACATTCCACATGAAACATGCGTCCTTGCCAATGAATTTTATTTCAAATTGATATTTCAATCTGTTTCTAAGATGCTAGACTTTAGAGTAACATATTTAACTAATAATAGGTATGAATGATAACTAAGAAATCATGATCTAGTTTTTCCGCTCGAGATGCGTACGCGTACTAGCAATATGTGGTAAATAAATGTTAACGCTACGTCTGTGACTGACTATTACTTGTTAGTACGTGGCTCGAACAAGCAATGATTATTAAAAATTACACTTTCCTTTAGGCTATATTATTCATTTCGACTGCGAAAAATCATATTAACGTGAAACAATAACTGCTTTAAAGGGAAAACTTTCCTATGTCTAAAGGTATTGGTTTTGTAAAAATATGAAACGAATAATTTCGAGATAATAGTAATGTAAATGTTTAAAAATTTTGACTGGCGTTACTGATATATTTGGTGATGTAAGTTATATTATTTAAAATATATATTATATGTTTCACTTCAATGATTATAGGATATAAATACGAGTGCAAGAACAATATATTAGAATCATTTACTTTTTGTAGAATTGTGAATTACGAAGGAATTTGTCAAAATACAATCCAAAATATAAATACGATTTAAAATATTTTTTGCTAGAATGCCAACATAATGCCAACATAAAATATATTTGTTTAATAAGTTACTACAGAATTAAATTCTCCTTCAATTGGGAACAACATCCATAAGAAAAGCAAAATTCTGGACTTAATTAGATACATACATGCATTATTAGATACACAGCATTAATTATATAGATATCATTATTTTATAGCGGAAAACGGCAAATAAATACATTTTTCTAACAAATGATTTCATCATTTCTGGTAGAATAACAATAATTTGATATAAATATACATGATATATAGCTGATATAGCTACTTAACAAACCTATTAAGGATCTAAAAGTTCCAAGACAAAGGAACACAACATATATTCTATCTTCTACCATTATACTTAATTATAATGCGATAAAGCAACACCAGTGAAAAATTAGCATAACCCGTCCGCCGCTAACACGATCAGCCAACCAACAGGCATCGAAGGGAAAACGTCGCGGCGGGTGTATTGAGCCAGCAAGAAGGGTAAGATCGTTTCTCGGAACCGAGTGTATGCTTATACGTATACGTATGTGTCACCTTAGGTGTCGTCGTCGCATTAGCGTATCGTCGCGACGCCTTGCATACTGTTGCAATCGCGCACAACCTTCGGTATATAATTGGGATGAATATTGAGAAGTTGGCAGTGAAGTTGTAAGTAAACTTGAATGCCTCGGGGCGAGCCCGCTCCGCTTGAGAGCAGAGACGTGTTGCGGACAGATCTCCTCTGCTCTCCTCGCGTAACCCACTCCTGATTCACCTAGCGTCTGCTGCCTTCTGCAAAACTATACGAATATTCCAGATTATCTAGCCCAGAAATGAAATAGTATTCGCAGGCACCAGTATTCCTGCCTCTATTCTTTATGGAGATTGTGATTATATCAAATAGAGATCAAACCTGCTTTATCTGCTAAATTGTCCTCGTTCACAGCTTGAATATCGTGAGATTTTTGATAATTAAATTAGTAAGAAGGAGAGAATCGTTACACAATTTGAGAAATTGGTCTGGTAGGCATTTGGAGCTATTTTTTAAACAAGTATATTATAAACAAATTGTTCTCTAAATTATTCTATGAAAAAGGAATTCAGGACTAAATATAAAATTTTCTGGAAAATTGAAAAACAGTATATGTATCAGTTTAATGAGAAAAGGGAGGGTAATTTCAATACTCGGGAATTTTCTATAAGTATAATGTATTTATTAATGAAATCCTTCTTTCTCTTCTTACTATCAACATAATTACTCGAACATGATTATTTACATTTCCTCGAATATTATAGATTCCCTATTTTTATTATTTTTCTTTTTCTCCACCTTCTTATTTTTTTATTTTATCTTCCTTCTTCCCCAGTTTTTGCAAAGGTAAATGTACAAAATAAATATTTATACTTTACAAATTGAATCTAAATTGGTAATTAAGATAAGATTATTTTGATTGATTACTAAGATTTTGTTTCCTACGAAACGATATATATTATCATTCAGTCTAATAGTTCCTTTTCCTTTCTTTATTTCTTTATTTTTATTTTATTTTATATTGTTTTTTTATATTTTATCAGATTACAACAATATTCTGGATTGCCTGATTCTCTGAAATTAAAGTAAAAAAATTTATCCTCTATACGTGTTCTTCCGCTGCACGTTTTCAAAAATTACAGAATGAAATATATACAATCCTGTATGATTTATCAACGAATTTCATTATGGTAATTTACGATACTCTGGAAGAATTTATTTTAAATGGCACGCAGTCGCTACAAAAAGTTTTCGACCAAAGCATAATTTTATTATATCTTCATATTAAGATACATATAGTGTTGTCAATGTTGTATCTATGTCGTAAGAGTACAATATCTAATGTCACGAATGTATAGATGAAATTGCAAGTTGAATATGAAGTACAAACAAAAATTAAAAATGAAATACAAAATACAAATAAAAATGAGAGTTGTAACTGGAATAGAAAATAAAAATAAAATTATAAGTAAAAATTACAATTTGACCGAGTGCTAGTAGTAACCTGGATGTTTAAAAAACCGTTGAAATTAATTTTTGAAATAAAAACAAAAAATAATACACGAGAAACTATTGTAAAAGGATTCTAACTTCCGATAAATGATAAAATTTTTTCATAATAATAATAATATTTGAACAAAAATTCACGAAAGATTAATACAGAAAAAACGGGAAAAAAGAATTGATGCATGCAATGTGTGAAATAAAATTGGGTGGGGAAGTACTAGGATAATATATAATAAATTGGGATAGCATTATCAGAAAAAGTTAATGTAGCCCCTTCTTAATTGACAAGGGAATTAAATCATGTTATCGTATTGAACTTACGTCGATCATCAATATGATAAGTATATAACACTAAATTAAAATATTAAATTCCATAACCATTGCTGCTAGAATGTTATACTAAACACATATATTATTTGATTTAAAGTTTTCGATTACCAATCCTCACACACCTTCGTCTTTTTCAAAATAACAATCAGTATATTAAATATTGGAGAAAACAAATAATTTTCTTCTATCCAAATATGTTGAAACAATTATATTGCAATAATTTATGATCTAAGGAATTACCGTCCATAATAAAAGCAAAGTCAACTTAAGTGATGTGGTTTGCATTGAGAAAGTAGTTCTATTCAAGATAAACGAACCATGAATACAAATTCAACTCGAGCACGTTATCGGTCTCAATCCGTAATATATGTTTGCATGCTTCCGAATCAAAGCATTTGAGGTAAGTGTATCTATTATAGTTGTACAGTTAGTTTCGGTTAACTCTCTCTCTGTCTCTCTCTGTCTCTCTCTGTCTCTCTCTCTCTCTCTCTCTCTCTCTATATATATATATATATATATATATATATATATATATATATATATAGTTTTTAAATATTCAAAATATATTTACAAAGAAATGTTTAAGGCGGATCCCTATATATTATAAGAAATCTTATAATAATATATTTGTCAAAATTCGTTATGGATAAAATTTGTAAAAGGAAGAAATGGAAAACGAAAATAGTTTCGATTATGATACAAACAGCTTATACAACATAATTTGTACGAACGAGATACGAACAATGCGTGAAAAGTTGATAGTGATCTTGCTGCTTGAAAGCAGAGACATGTTGCGGATAGCTGCTGCTCCGCTTTTACTCAACTTACCCATGTTATTCGCCTATCGAAGTTCTCGTGCAAAACTATGCGAATATTCCCGATCATTTGACGGTCTAATGGAATTACTTCGCCGCGCATTTTGCGTACTTCACGCATGACGTATTTGGAACGATAACGAATAAAGTCAACTAATTTCCTTATTCCATTTTCCATTCTTTTATCTTACTTTCTTCCTCTTTCCCTATGCTCCTATTTTTTCCTCCTTTTTCCTTTTATTCCGCTTTCAGTTACGTTTCAGCACGAATATGTATAAATACAAGACATAAATACATATACGGGTATAATATAGCATAAACACTGTCTAACGGAGTGTAATATTGAATACTTCACCGAATAATAATTTTGTGGCGCGGCGGGTTATCGATGATGTGTTTCGCGTATGTGTATGCACAGCTTGTATATTACAGAGGGCTGGGCACAATTTATGCGATGAAATCAATTATGTGAATGCGAAGTGAACCGTTCGTGATACAGGTAATATTAGAGAACATTAGACTATTGTATGATTAAATTAAATGAACCAAGATGTCGGTAGCTTTCTAATCCTTTAACAGTTAGGACTATGTAATTTTCTTCAAGTTAGTACCTGACAATAATGAATCAATATATGTAAAGATGTTAATACAATTTATCGGACAATATGATATATGTAGCTTAATAAATGGTGGAAAATTTCCCTCTTTTTTTTTAATGCCACTTACAACATAGAGAGATATAAACTGACCTAGTTGTTAAAAATCAAGCAGTATATCATTTTTTTTGTCAATAATGTGTATATACATAATGCGCGTGTATCTATTGCTCAGTTTCTGCGTAAAATTAATAATTAAAAAGGTATTATAAAATATTAACAAATATACTTAAAACTCAGCTACCTGTAAGGGAGTTCTTGATTTAAGAAAACCATATTTCCTACAGCTGTTGTACTACTAAACACAGACAAGATATAGAGTAAACATGACATGCAATGCTTTTTCATAGCGGTAGATTTTGGTAAAAAATTTTTAATCCGTGAACACTGATGATATCTAATAAAAAAGCTTTATTCAGCTTTATGCAAAACTCGTGTCTAGAATGCAGCAAGTTTCCAAGTATAAAGTGGTATGCAAACCCAAAGCCAGGTGATGAAGAGTATACTTACTCAATATTCATATACCGGAAATTTCTATTTAATTATCAAAGCGTTTTTTTTTTTATGCTTTGATGCTTTTTTGATAACTTGTTGCTGAATCTCAAGCCTGCTATACGATAGAAGTCGCCCGTCTCCTATTCGTTTCATGTGTTATCAAGTGCTCGCAGAACAACCGCAACCAATAAACTTTAACTACAGGAATTGGACACCGCAATTCACGGAAATAATTGAAAGTTACAGAGATACATAGTACTTGTACAGATGAAAAAAGATTTTAACTAACTAAATAACTACGCGAACAGAGTGATATTTTAATTTGTAATGAAACATCGTGTGGACGTTAAAGAACTTGAAAGTAAACATATGATTTTACGATAGGTATACAGAATTCCAGTTACGGAATAATTTTCTAAGTGAAAAACTGAAATAAGAAAGAATTCGTTTTTAAATATATACTTAAAGTCATGAATTTTTACTATTAATAAAATATCTCGTCCATATAACTGGAAACAAGATGTCTGTAATCATTTCCTCCGAAGGTAAATATTTATTTTTTTATTCTAAATTTATAAATTTGATCAGTATTCTTGATAATAATGTCAATATTCCCCGAGAGATTCAAACTAAAATACATCTACCAGAAAAATCAACCGTTCCATTCAAGTTTCTGACATAAAAATATATAATAAACAAATATATAACAAATTTTACGCAAAATGAAAATATTCACGATTTCATGAGCTGAATAAATGTTGTTTAGTGTAAATTTGTTTCTTTCGGTGGACAGTTAATTTCATAATTCAACTGCTTGCGATGTGTGATTCTGATATCGGTTACAATAACAAGTACTTATGGTTCCAGAGAGTTATCTCTGCCTCGCGAGTGAGTAATTACTAACTAGACAGCCCAATTCCGCGCAATTTTCCGGCTCGTGAAAGTTTATGAAAATTTCAAAGAAGATACGTATGCGTCACCCATCTGCCTTCACGATAGAACTTATCTTTTTTCTCTATTGGCTCTGTTATGCTGAAGACGCCTAACGCCAATTTTTTTCTAATTCACATTTATTTACATTACTGGACGTGATGCGTGTCTGTAATTATTTTAAACGTATTTAAGAACATTCTGATTTGGAGGATCGAAAAAACCATTTTTGTTGCGAATTATTGACTAGATAGCAACCGGTCAGGTCAAACCGATCGGTCGATATCGCGTACCTCGAATGACTTAACGTTCAAGGTGGAGAAGATGAAATAACTCGAGTGTTAGATTTATTCGTACTAGCTGTAGCACTTAAACGAACTAAGTGAGGAATACTATCGTGATAAGTCTGTAGTGTTCGATGGTTGAAGATAAATTGACTCCCACGTTCCTGATTCTCTCCTCCAGCCGTTGGATTTCTTCCCTCCACCGTGTCCTTACGGCTGGTCCTTTCCTGGGTTTTTCCCTGGCCTCGGGTCATTACGTTTACCGTCCTGGGGGAACATGTAATTCGGAATTTCCTAACGAGGGAAATGGGCCTGTCCGTGCCATAAACAGACGGCCAACTAAATTCCGAACAATTTGTATTTGAATGTTTCTGACCTTTTCAATTGTTTAGAATGTTAAAAATATACTTCCGAACGTAAACAGTTTCCGCCGCTTAGAAACAGGACATACAATATCAATCACACACAACAGGATAACACAGAAACTGTAACAACATCGAATGTACAGCATGTAACGAACACTAACCAAAATAACACCAACACCATTGGTAGGCGAAGCTACGCGCAAGTAACCAACCAATCAGCACCCATAGACAAAAATCAGAGCAATAGCAACAATGACGCTACAGAAATCAAGGAACTGCTCAAGCAATCCATCAAAAACACCGAAATGCTAACAAAAATGATTAGCGAGCAAAACGCAGTTCTCAGAAAACAAACAATACTGTACAACCCTCTTTATGGACATCGAGAAAGCATTTGACAAAATAAACCACGAAAGCCTGCTACAAACAATCAGAAAACAATTCCCGGAGCAAATATACCAATTAATAAAATCCTACTTAAGCAGCGGAACCTTCGTAATAAAAATCAAGGACACATACTCTGAAGTTAAAGACATCAAGGAAGGGGTTCCGCAAGGAAGCGTCCTAGGACCAATGCTATACACATTATACACGGCCAACATACCAACAACTACCAATAGCAAAATACTGACATTCGCGGACGATACAGCTATACTAGTCAGACACACTAACCCAAAAACAGCAGTCACATTACTACAAGAACACACCACAAAAATAGAAAAGTGGCTGCAAGCTAAACAAATAAAAGCAAACCCCAACAAATGCAACCATATTACATTCACATTGCGAAAACAGACGCCACTAAACATCCTACTGAACGGCACGCACATAACACAAACAAGACAAGTCAAATACCTAGGACTCCACATAGATACACAACTCACATGGAAACAGCATATCAAATCAATAACAGACAAAATACAGACAACAAGGAGACAAATGCACTGGCTAACAAGTCGAAAATCCAAATTAAGCATAGAAAATAAGCTTAAAATATATAAAACAATTATAAAACCAATCTGGACATACGGAATACCACTATGGGGGACAGCAGCAAAGAGCCATATAAACAAAATAGAGACATTATAATCAAAAATTCTGAGAACAATAGTAAACGCCCCATGGTACGTTAGAAACGAGGATATACGGAAGGACCTCGGAATACCAACGGTCAAGGAGGAGATTACCAGATACGCGGAAAGGTACAGAGAAAGAATAACAACACACCCAAACAGGCTGGCTACGGAAACGATCAACGCAAGAATAGAAAGAAGACTAAAAAGGAAACACCCAGCTGATCTCATAAAGGATATAAACTAAAAAACGCGAAGATGGCACCC
>NC_057783.1:11386516-11388473 GCF_014825855.1 Bombus pyrosoma
TATCAACATAACGTCAATCGAGACAACGAACTACAGTGAGATCCGTTATAACGAGACGTGATAAAGTGCACGCGTACCGAGCGAAAATTCAAAGTCGATTTTCTCGAAAACAAAGCCTCAAACGAAAAATTTTTATTCTATATTTTCGACTTCTTTTTTCGCGTAGAATCACCCCCTTTCCGCTTGTACCACCAGTTACCAACCATCCTGTATATATATATATATGTATATATGTGTGGAATAATAGTGTACTAATACTAATACTTAAAAAATGTCATGCAGTGTTTAGGTTAAGTTATAATTCAGTCCTAATTGTTACCAACTGAAGTGTACAATTTCTTTATTTTAGTTTACAATACAAAACGTAAGATTGATCAGTAATTTGTTTATACAACTAACAAATATTCATTAGTTTTAAAAATGCAATGATTTTTGTTTTGAAGTTTAACAGACAATAGTCAAGATTTATAACTACTTCGTTTATGATTAATAAGTATTGATTGTTTTTTAAATTTAATTATTTCTTTTCACTATCAAGTTTAACTAACAATTATCAAGACTGATAATTAGTTCGTTTATAATCTAGGTGATTGCTACGTACTAGTGATGTATGATATTGGATGTCCAAATTTCGTAAATAATCCTTGAGAAAACTAATTACCTTTTAACTAATTCTTTGTGATAAAATATGTGAGAAAACATTTGTTTATTTTTCAAGTATAAAATTTTAAATACAGTTGATTACACGAGATTTTTACCTCAGATGCCTTCTCAGTCACTGTAGATAGCGTTTAAAAAAATTCCGATAGAATCACATGTAATTATTTAAATGTGTGGTCACTCCGCCAAATCTGAAGCTTGTTACAATTCATAAATTAGATGAGTAAGTGTGTGGACACAACCACTCTCAAATAATTTCCATTCCTGTAAAATCACTCGTATCTGATGCAGAAATTTAAACGGCTAGTTACGAAAAGGAGCTACATAAACCATTCAGTACTAAAAATCGTTAAATAATAAATTAATTTCATAAGAGTTGAGACTTTGTCCTCTGTTCTCTTTAATCTCTCTAATAATAATCCTCTCTAATCTCTGAATAATCTAATCTTCTCTGGAATCTCTTTATTAATATTAGTTTTATTTCTATCGCTGTAAGTATGAATCTGTAACTTGAACAATTCTAATGAAATTTTCAGAATATGATGCAATCAGCTTAATTGGCTGGCCTAAAATTCGTCGGATAGAAGGTATTGAATTACGAAATAATCTAGCAAAAATTGCGAATGCACGCTTCATCCGTATCGTCAGACTTACTATGGCTGAGCATTAAGCCTTAAATGAAAAATTAGCAGCAGTTGCTCGTTACCACTTTACTCTCGCATAATGTCATTAGACGCTCGTAACCAGATTATTTATCTCTTTATAGCTGTGCCAAAGCGTTCTTAACGAGAGGGAACAAGCTTGTTGCTAGACAACTCCTCCCCCTCATCTTCCATGAACGCTACCCTTTGAATTTTCAACATCATCCCTTCGCAATAGTAATAGTGGATTATTATCCACCTATCCATTTTTCTGATTCCTCGAAATTAAAACAGGCGTTGCACGGACGGTCCTCATTATGATAAACCGTGCGATCTTCCATACGTGTAATCGGATACTTGTAGGCTGATGTTTGTTTCAAACGAACAAACGTCAATTTATTCACCTGATTGTTTCTAATTTCTTCGAAAATCGCTAGCTTAAATACTGATGGAGAGACTGACCCCCTCAGCGATCATAGCAGCGATGCTGAGCGGGCCGCAGGAATATGAAGCTGTCCGCCTCTTCTGCGAGCGAGTCATGCTCGCAAAGGAGCGAGCGGAAAGGGTGAGAAAGAGAAGCTCGCACCCGTGCAGGATAACGCGATGGAGAAGGATGGCAGTCAGGCGGCCCAGACCCAACTCACTGCCACCATAAC
>NC_057783.1:11388973-11390580 GCF_014825855.1 Bombus pyrosoma
CTCCGCTAAAAGACGACAAGAAAACATTATGAGCAATGACAAATACGATACAGACAAATACGTTTACCTTAGAATCTGTGACAAGAGAAACAAATTCTACATAGTACCTGACGACTTCCCACTAATTGCAGACGGAATCGTAGGGTTACCAATGCTGGAAAACTATCGATACAAAGTTACAAACGACCAGATCCAACTCAACGATCATGTATTCGTATTTCAGCCACCACAGGAAATTTCTCCAGGACAAATCAGAGTCGAAACAATTTATCTGGACAAGAGACCAGCGCAAGTATGTTTCTGCAATACTGGTGAGCAACCAATACCAACTTCTTATGATCTCTCTAATGAAGATGATCTCGAACAAATTCAAAAATTCAAACACATAATTAGAACAAGCCATATTGCAAACAATTTCCACATTCCTATTGAAAAATTCCTCTTACACTACATTGACGTATTCAACTTAGACACAGACACTTTACCATGCACCGATTTAACAAAACACATCATCACGTTGAAAGAAAACAAGATCATAAACACAGAATCTTACAGACCACACACCGACATCTTACAGACCGCGGCACACAAATTAGAAATCGAAAAACAAATCAAAGAAATGTCAAACAAAAGCATAATCGAAGAATCAGATTCGACGTACAATAGACCAGTATGGGTAGTCCCCAATAAATCGGATGCCTCCGGAAAAAATAGCGCATAGTGATAGATTTCCGTAAGTTAAACGAATTAACTGATCAAGACGCGTACCCTTTGCCAAACATTAACGATATACTCTCTCAAGTAGGAAACGCGAAATTCTTTCCCGGACTAGACCTCCCTTCTGGCATTCATCAAATACCAATGGACGTAACATAAAAGGAAGATAGGGCTTTTAGTACGCCTCAGGGACACTTTCAATATAATCGAATGCCGTTTGGATTGAAAAACGCCCCAGCTACATTCCAACGCATGATGGACACAGCACTTCACGGGATTATTAAATAAATATTGCTTCGCTTATTTAGACGACATCATAATATTCCTTGATGTCCTTTCATCTCCGACATATATATGAAAATACATGCACACGTGCTCGATTCTGACTGACCAGTGTTCTCACCCGGAACCGAAACTCGCATTCAACCGTGACGAACAGCACATATATAAGCCTCAATTCGCACCTAAACCGTCAGTCGTGCTCGCGCAACGGTAGAAGCAACATGGAGTTTTTTAGATCTCTATTACGCGTCGCTGGTCTGTTCGTGCCAAACAAGGTAGATATCATTTCCGAACTACCACTGGAGGTTTCGCAGTTGATACTTCGAAAATTGGATCCCTCGTCCCTCCAGAACGCCGCGCTTGTCTCGCACAAATGGTTGAACGTATGTAGATCAGACAAGTGTCTACAGCGGACAGCAAGACGTCACATGCGACGTACGAGAAAGCGGGTCAGGATGGAGTTTCTAGGACCAGCAGTCGCTAAAGCTGCCGACCAAAAATCAAGAAGTAGGGTACATGGTGCGAGGAACCTAAAACACGAAGTAGGCTTGTCCGCTGCTCGTACGGCTATCGTCGTTGGTAGGTTACGTGGTCCTCCGAAAATGTCG
>NC_057783.1:11391080-11397144 GCF_014825855.1 Bombus pyrosoma
GTAGCACAGCAATTTCTTTTAATACTAAGTAAAAATTAAAATAAAAGAAAATTTTATCTTCGAAATAGTCCTTAGACTATTTCTGGTGGCAGCAACTACCGTATTAATCGGAAATTTAAATTTATATTTCAACTACTATCGTTCAGTTTTCTTTTCGTTCAAATTAACAAAAAACCAAACAAGTAAATACGTAACAATCCTTTCTAACCATCGACGTCGAAATTGACCAATTAACAGCAACGTCAATTTAATATACAGCATTTGTTACCCTCGACGGTCAATACGAGTATATAATGATGCCGTTTGGATTGAAAAAAATGTACCGTTCGTTCCTTTTATAAGGCCATTCTCAATGCCTTAGACGATCTCGCCTACTCGTACGTTATTGTTTACTGGTTAACATCCTAATTATTGCCGACTCGATAGATCAAGCCATAGAAAGATTGGACACGGTTTAAATCCCCACGTAAAAGGCGGATTCTACTTTAATTTATCCAAATGCTCTTTTCTAAAGACATTGATACTCTATCTTGGGATATGTGATTCATAACGGAGAAGGTCGTCCCAACCCGGCTAAAATACACGCATTGAATTCTTTACCTGCGCTAACGACCATCACACAGCTTAGACAATCCATAGGTTAGCCTCCTACTTCCGAAAATTCGTCCCTAAATTTTCACAGGTAATGAAACCCCTGTATGCACTTACTTCCGGCAACAAAAACATAACTTGGACAGATAGGCATGAAAGAAGGCGAAAAGTAATTTCTGTTCTGACTGACGAGCCGGTGTTAATGATATTCGACCCCAATTACCCGATAGAATTACATACGGACGCTAGTTCGGAGGGATATGGGGCTATTTTAATGCATAAGGTCGAAGGTAAAAATAGAGTAGTAGAATATTATAGCAAAAGAACTAGCCCTGCGGAATCTAGGTATCATTCCTATGAACTAGAAAGGTCAGCAGTTGTAAACGCCGTCAAACATTTCCGCCATTATCTGCACGGTCGAGAATTTCTTGTCGTTACCGATTGCAATTCCTTGAAGGCATCCAGTAATAAAGTACATTTAAATGACAGGGTTCACAGGTGGTGGGCCTACTTGCAAACTTTTACCTTCGACATTATGTACCGAGAAGGAAAACGAATGGCCCACGTAGATTTCTTCTCGCGGAACCCCGTAGTCTCGGATCACCAAAATCGAAGAGAAGCAAATTAACCTAACTGAAATCTCCCAAGACTGGCTGTTGGCGGAAGAACGCCACGACCCCCAAATCTCAGAAATCGCCAACAAATTGCTAAACGATGAGCTCGCGGAAGACCTCGCGAATACGTACGAATTACGATCCGGTACCCTTTACCGTAAAATACAACGAAAAGGCAGGACTCTCTGCTTGCCCATTGTCCCGAGAGGCTTTAGATGGTCTGTCATTAACCATGTGCATCAGTCAATCATGCACTTGGGTTGGGATAAAACGCTGGAGAAACTGTACGAGTATTATTGGTTCGAGGGAATGGCGAAGTACGTTCGCAAATTCGTAGAGAACTGTCATGCTTGTCAGGTTTCGAAGGCTAGCTCAGGTAAAATACAAGCTGAGTTACATCCTATACCCAAGACCAGCATACCTTGGCACACAGTGCACATGGACATAACGGGCAAACTAAGCGGTAAGAGTGACTCTAAAGAATATGTCATTGTCTTGGTCGACGCCTTCACGAAATTCGTATACTTGCATCATACCCGTAAGATAGATTCCCTTAACACCATCAAAGCACTTAAGTCCGCTATATTTTTGTTCGGCAGCCCCTGCCGAATAACAGCGGATCAGGGGAGATGTTTCACGGGTAAAGATTTCCAAGAGTTCTGCAAAAGTAAACAAATTAAACTCCACTTGGTAGCGACCAGTGCCAGTAGAGCTAATGGGCAGGTAGAGCGTATTATGGGCACATTAAAAAATATGTTCACAATAGCAGAAACGACCGAGCGGCCGTGGCAAGACGCGATCGGGGAAATACAGTAGGCCTTGAACTGTGCCACCCACCGCGTGACTAAATCGAGTCCGCTAGAGCTATTAATCGGTAGGACAGCAAGACCGTACGACTTGCTGTTATCCGATAATATCGAAGAAAAGGAAATAGATATCTCCGATGTAAGACGACAAGCAATAAAAAATATAGAAGTTAGTGCCAAATGCGATAAAGACAGAGTTCCAGTGAAGAGTCATTGCGTGCCCAATACCTTCCCTCCGATGACGACTCGGGCTCTTATGACGAGGACAACCCGACATATATATATATATATGTCGGAGATGGAAGGACACTGGAGTCTCCCGTTTGGAACTATGGGAAAATCCCGTAATATTGTAATCTAGATTCTACTATAGCCGTAATTAAACAATTGTCATTCATTGTATTTGTTCGAGACTTGTGATATTGGGATGGGGTTCGAGGCGACACAACTGATCGCCGAACGTAGCCGCGGTCACGGGATGGACATTTTTCCTCGGGAATGTCGATATAACGGGACACACGTTGTATTAACAATCAAACTCCAAGCAAAGATTGCCTAGCAATGGCGATTGGAACCTTCTCGAAGCTTGGGACCAGTATATAATAAACGAACGCAATCGAAAAGGAAGGAAAAAATTCCATCAGTCTATTATTTGTGCGATCACCTTGGAGAGTTACACATCGAGCAGTATATATAGAGCGTCCCATTAAACGTGTGATGTGTTAAAGTATTTTACGTTTAATACAGAGTTATCCTGTTGACCGTGGATTCGTTATCGAATCTTAGGCCATTGTCATAAGTATCTTATCCGCGTAGTTGTTTGTTAACTCTGTAAACTCATACTCGTGTTAATAAAAGTCGTTTCAATTTTACGAGAGAAAAAATGTATAGCTCCAGTGAAGAATAGTTATACGCCCAATACCTTCCTCCTGACGATGCTCCGACATATATATATATATACATGTACGAACTCTAAGTGTAAAAACACGTTAACGAAGTTGGGTCGGAGTTGTCGTACAAGCCACGGTAAAGATAAGCCTCAGATCAGGAATAGCCCCGGTGCGAATTCAGGCGAACAAAATCCTACTAAAATCAGGAACAGTTTGTGCCTTCAGTGAAGGAACCTGCTTGGACGCAGAAGACGGATATACCTATTGGCAGCCACACACACCCTCTCCATGCAAATTCGATAAATACGACGTATTATACGAAGGAATTGCTACTAAAATCCAAGAGATAAAAAACGATAGATATCAACCGCTACCAGTTTACGCTTTGTCGACTTAAGAGATAACCTTCGCATTAACTAAAACCGAAGAACAGCCTTTATGTGGCTATACCTTGCTAACTACAGAACACCCTAAATTGTTCCTATTAGAAACAACTAAAGGAAACACCTTCTTGTCGGAACGCAAAACAGCTAGCGAAAACTTAGACATATTTACATACATTAACTCTAAATTCGTTTACGTGGAAAAATATATTAGGAAACAATTAACCTCCCTCTACCAAGACTAGTACAAAGATGCACCGCAGAAAAGAAAATAATAGAAAACGCTTTAAGTCTCGCAACCATCCTTCTCGACGAATTTGCTTACATAATAACTAAAACCCCAGGACACATGGCCCTGGTCGCAGGAGAGGCAATACATATTGTTAAATGCATCCCTGTCCATGTGAAAGTGCGCCACACAACGGAATGCTATATGGAATTACCCGTTTGGCAAGGAAACAACACAGCATACCTAACACACAAAACTCACATTATAACTAAACACGGAAACCATAGAGATTGCAGCGCGATACTACCAACACTATACAATATCGATGGAACTTGGCACAAATTCACACCGAAACCGACGGAAGCAACCACACCACAAGAGCTCCGTCCAAACACACACCAAATGTGGCAATATTCCGTGCCATCGTCACTAGCCACAAGTGGTATATACACCCAAAATGATCTAGATACACTTAGAGATCACGTTATGTTCCCAGCGGAAAAAACCGCAGTCCTGAATACTATAACTAGAGGAGCGGCAGGAAGAACAATTGTACCAGGAACAATAAACATACTGGGAGTTATGGATGAAACTGCGCTAATGAAAATAGCAAAAGATACAGCTTCAAGGTTATGGAACGGCCTTATTAAATTAGTGCGGCAATACTCGAAATCTTCATAATACTAAAACTAATCAAAACGATAATAGACACCATTATATATGGGTACCAATTACGCGAGACTTACGGGTGCGGAATCGCCCTACTCGGAGCTATATGAGGCTCAGTCACTCATCTACTATTATACATTAAAAGAAAACGTAACACCGAAGACCAGGCAACCCAACCACAAGGAATATCAATCACACCGACCGGCACAATAGACCAGCAACCGACAACCTTTACATCTGCTCTGATCGAACTCCGGGAGACGATGAGTCAAATTTCCTCCGGAAATTTTAACCCCAAGAGGGGGGGTGTCACTTCCCACGCGCCGCACGTGCCGTAACGGAGATAACAATATGCAAATAACGGGAACAGAATTCCGACATATAGTAAAATAAATAAAGTAGAATAAGATAACATAAAAACATGCTAGCAAAAGATTAATTAAAGGTAAATACGCGTAGTATTCAAATAGGAGCAATTAGTAGATTAACAAATAGGGACATATCTATGTAAAACACCCTAGTAGAACTTAGCAGTAAATGAAAGATATGTTTGAACTAGTAACGACTCCAACAAACCACAAACTAATCAAATAGGAATAATTGTATTCAAAATAATAATAAGGAAATAAAATGAAACATAAAAATATACACTAGTAAATTACTAAAAACAACACAACCTGTACTATACAGTAAGCCAGGTAAACCGAACCGGGAACCTATGATTCGAAAATTCTACCAACCAAGAGTAACCCGCGATTTGAATAAAGTAATAAAATAATCTATAATTTAACTACGATACGAAAATTCTACCAATCAAGAGTAACCCGCGATTTGAATAATATAATATAAGTAATCTATAATTTAACAAATTAAACTATGATTCGAAAATTCTACCAATCAAGAGCAGCCCGTGATTTGAATAATACAATAAAAATAATCTATAAATTTAACAATTCAAACTATGATTCGGAATTCTACCAATCAAGAGCAGCCCGCGATTTGAATAATATAATAAAAATAACCTATAATTTAACAATTTAAACCACGATTCGAAATTCTGTCAATCAAAGCAACCCGCGATTTGAAAATAATCTATGATTTAGCAATTACGATTCGAAATTTTATTAATTAAGAGCAACCCGCGATTTGAACAATAATCTATGAGTCGACAAATTCAAAATACGATTCGAAATTCTACGAATCAGGAGCAACCCGCGATTTGAATAATATAATAAAAATAACCAATAATTTAACAATTCAAACTACAATTTGAAATTCTATCAATCTAGAGCAATCCGCGATTTGAATAATACAAAAATAATCTATAATTTAACAATTCAAACTACGATTCGAAATTCTATCAATCTGGAGCAATCCAGGATTTGAATAATACGAAAATAATCTATAATTTAACAATTCAAACTACGATTCGAAATTCTATCAATCAAGAGCAACCCGCGATTTAAAAATAATCTATGATTTAACAATTCAAACTACAATTCGAAATTCTATCAATCAAGAGCAACCCGCGATCCGAGCAAACTAATTAATAAACTATGATTATGTACGAATTGACAATCCATATGGTTAGCCGATCAATTAAGAACAATCTATGATTCGACAGTTGGATAAACTACGGTCTAAGATCTTAATCAATCAAGACTAACTCGCGATTTGAATAAATTAAGAAATTAAACAAGGGAAGCAATTAAAATATACAATTCTACATTATTAAGACTAGTTAACATGCTAGTAAATTTAAAGAAACTATATATGAAAAATATATTGTAAAATATATATATATATATGTGTGTTTTATATTATTAAACCAAACAAGCAATAATCTAATAAATAAAAATACAATACAAGAAATCACATTATT
>NC_057783.1:11397644-11398811 GCF_014825855.1 Bombus pyrosoma
CAGTTATAACGTAGTTATACTGCGTTATAACGTATAACGTTATATTGTAATACGCTATAACGTATAACGTTACATGGTAATACGTTATAGCGTATAACGATATGAAGCATTACGACATAACATATAACTATATGTAGAATTACGATATAACGAATAACGTTATGTACTATTACGACATAACGTATAACATTATGTAGTATTACGTTATAGTGTATAACGTCATATAGTATTACGATATAAAGCATTACGTCATGTAGTAATACGTTACAACGTATAACGTTATATGGTAATACGTTATAACGTGTAACGTTATGTAGTATTACATTATAACGTATAACGTTATATAGTATTACGTTATAACGTATAACGTTATGTAGTATTACATTATAATGTACAATGTTATATAGTATTACGTTATAACGTATAACGTTATATTGTAATACGTTATAACATATAACGTTATGTAGTATTACATTACAACGTATTAGGTTTTATAGTATTACGATATAACGTATAACGTTATGTCGTAACATGTTATAACTTATAACAATATGTAGTACTACGCTATATCGTATAACGTTATGTAGTAATACGTTATAACGTGTAACGTTATGTACTATCACGTTATAACGTATATCGTTATGTAGTATGACGTTACAACGTATAACATTATATGGTAATACGTTATAACGTATAACGTTTTGTTGTATTACGTTATAAGGTATAACGTTATGTAATACTACGTTATAACTGTTACGTATTTATTTGTTTGGTTTTTTTGTTAATTTGAACGAAAGAATAACTGAACGATAGTAGTTGAAATATAAATTTAAACTTCCGATTAATACGGTAATTGCTGCCACCAGAAATAGTCTAAGGACTATTTCGAAGATAAAATTTTCTTTTATTTTAATTTTTACTTAGTATTAAAAGAATTGCTGTGCTACAGGTGCGGTAACGTTACGGCAACTGGCTATTATATTCCACGTTTTTGCTAACCTGCTATGGGCAGGAGTACTAGCATGGGAGAGGATTAAAGTTATTAAAATAAATAACTAATATTGGTATGTATCTAAGTATGATTAAAGATTTAAATCTCTTATCCGAGTGATTTCTATGAGTTTCTGGTAACAAGGTGTTTTTGTTATAGGTGTTGGAGATCGAGAG
>NC_057783.1:11399311-11400716 GCF_014825855.1 Bombus pyrosoma
TCGCAAGCCTTGCCCAAAGATGAGCCTTATTGCTAGCAGTGGGAGGAGGAATGCGAAATACTGTGATCGCAGGTTAACACAGCGAATGATCGACTAAACGTTTTGTAAATTTTGAAGTAGGTTGTTCTATTTTAATTGCCACTTGAAAATGATGGCAGAACGGAGATGTCGATAAGCAACAATAAGGGTAAAACCTTGCTTCTGTGATTCGATTTTGCTTTTTCTATTTAATGCCAAGGAGGAGTTTAACGGTCCTCTCTGTGTGAAACTTGAGTGATTTCGCAAGCCTTGCCCAAAGATGGGCGATATTCGCCAACAGTGGGAGGAGGAATGCGAAGATCGTTAAGTGTTTTCTTCGAAATAAAGAAAACACTATTATACACAAGCAAGACAGCGAATGACCTATCGTTCAAGAGTCAAATATCGATATTATATCGCTCAGGGATTTCACGAGATAGAAAGCAAAATCGAATATATTAATTGTAGGTGACGCGGGTTTAGTCCCGTATCCCGATATCGCGAAATTATCAGAGAAGAGAGAAAATTTATAAGTTTAATCTCTTACCTTGAGTATTATGCTCAAAAATGTTGAAGGACCTGGATTCCGCTGACGCGGTTAGCGCGTTGTGTAATTATTAATAAAGTCTTGATTTAATTTTAGTTTATTTATTAATTTAATCGCGATATACATTGAACTTGCGGCACAAGGTTACAATTTTATTAACTCGATTTTTACTAACTCTTAAAAGATTTTCGCGACTCGGTTTTAACAAATTAATCGCGTACGATCGAACAAAGAAACTAATTGGCTATAAGTCTGTATAAAACAAGCAAGTCTCTTAAACAAGAAGTTTATCAAACAAAAGTATCTAAACCAAGAAGTGTATCAAACAAATAACTAAGTGTCTAGCAAGCGATTGTCTAAACAAGAAGTAAGTATGTGTAAAGTGTCTATCTAACAACCAAGTGTAACTCGAACAAAAGGTGTCTAAAACAAAAGTGTCTAAAACAAAAGTGTCACTCAAACAAAAGGTCTTAAACAAAAGTGACCTAATTCTATGTTGCTACGCTTATTTATATCAAATCCCCCGCTGGGTGACAGTCATACGACGGTTTGTTCGGTATTTTGTCCTATTTCCAACGGTATTTCGTCGTTGTTTCTATGTAATAGTTCACATTTTCATTTGTGAACGCGGCATTGAGTTGAAGGTGTGTTTGTTCGTGGTGATGCGTAGTTTTGGCGGTTATGTTTGATGTCGTAGATCGAATCAATTATTCTTAATGTTTATTTTATTTTACTTTCCTCGATGTTTTAGTTTATCGTGAAGACGATCCAGATGACTGTGCGAAGGCTTGCTTCCTTGAGGAGACTTCTACCGGAATCCTGGATATTCTTCTGCCACTG
>NC_057783.1:11401216-11402510 GCF_014825855.1 Bombus pyrosoma
GCAGAAGAATTTTCGAAGCACTTACAAAATACATTTTCACCGTATGAAATTAATAACAGCATTCCCGGAGGGCAAACACATGAAGAAGTGGAAAATGCCAACAACGCAATTGACAAACACTGCACCATACTCAGCACAACAGCGCAAGAAGTTACAAACTTAATTAAGGCAACAAAGACAAGTAAAGCACCAGGATTTGACTTGATCAATGGAAAAATCTTAAAAAACCTCCCCCCAAAGGCAATAAGACTAACAACAGTAATATTCAACGCAATTCTAAGAATACAGTATTTTCCTGCATTATGGAAAATAGCACAGATCGTAATGTTACCCAAACCAAACAAAAACCCACATTTAACTGCATCTTACAGGCCAATATCATTACTACCTGCGTTTTCCAAACTACTAGAGAAATTAATATATAACCGCCTAAAACCAACAATAGAAAAAGAAAAACTAATACCGGACCATCAATTTGGTTTCAGGAATAAACACTCCACAATAGAACAAATGCATAGACTCGTCAATGGAATCTTACAGGCATTGGAAACAAAACAATATTGCACGGCACTATTTAGTGACATTGAAAAAGCATTTGACAAAGTTAACCATGAAAAACTTCTTTAAACTATCAAAAAGCAATTTCCAGGACAAATCTACAAATTACTCAAATCGTACTTAAACAATAGAACCTTTGTAGTAAAAATAAATGACGCATATTCTGAAATTAAGGATATCAAAGCAGGAGTACCGCAAGGAAGCGTCCTTGGACCAATATTCTACACACTCTATACAGCAGACATACCAACAACTGTCAACAGCAAAGCTCTAACGTTCGCGGACGATACGGTCTTACTAACTAGACACGCAAATCCAGAAACGGCTGCCGCACTATTACAAGAACACATTACAAAAATAGAAAAGTGGCTGCAAAGCAAACAAATAAAAGCGAACACCAGTAAGTGCAATCACATAACATTTACGCTTAGAAAAGGAAAAACACCAAACGTCCAACTAAATGGCGCCCACATAGCACAAACAAAGTATGTCAAACGTCTAGGAATACATTTAGACACACGCCTTACATGGAAGTACCACATAAAATCAATAACAAACAGAATACGTGAAAAAATGAAGCAGATGTACTGGTTAATCAATAGAAAATCTAAATTAAGCATAATGAATAAACTAAATATATACAAAACAATAATCAAACCAATCTGGACATACGGAGTCCCACTATGGGGGATGGCAGCAATGAGTCACATAAATAAAATAGAAACAGAGCAAGCAA
>NC_057783.1:11403010-11404421 GCF_014825855.1 Bombus pyrosoma
TTCTTCACTTTGTTGGTGACTTTCCATAGGGAGTAGTTGGTATTCTCATGCGCGGATAGTGATTCGATGAATTTTGAGAATTCGCTATTATGAAGTTCCCTTAATTTATTCTTTAATTCCTTTGTAAGTTTATTTAAGTTTTTCTTGTTTTCTCGTGTTCTCTGTTTTTGCCATTTTGATTTCGCTTTTCTTTTTTCCCCAATTTTATCTAGAATGTCCTGCGGAATAATTTTTGTTTGCCTGCTATTTAATTTATAGGTGGTGGTTGCCCACGCAGCTTCCTGTATTATTTCTGTCAGAGTTGCTACTGCCTGCTCAATGTGTTCAGGTGTTTTCAATGAGATATTGCAATTGATTTTGTTTTCGATTAGCTCTTTAAAAATTTGCCAATTGGTGGTTTTATTGCAAAATGACTCTGACTTGTTATAAAGTAGTGGTTTGCCTGTATATTCTAATATAATTGGTGTGTGGTCGGAGTTAAGCTCAAGGCTGGTTGTTATTTTTAATTTACTTACACTTAATCCGTTTGTTACTGCAAAATCTAACAGGTCAGGTGTTTTATTGAGGTCTGTCGGTCAGTACGTTGGTCTTCCTGTAGACAGTACGTTGAGGTTGCTGTTTCTAATATATTTTACTAGTATTCTGCCTCTCGGTGTATTAATTCTCGAACCCCATAACGTGTGCTTCGCATTAAAGTCTCCTGCTGCGATATATTTGTCGCCTAAGGATTATAAGTACTCTTCCCATTTTTTAAGCGTCATTTTGTGTCTCGATGGTGCATATACTGCTGATATCTGGAAGTAATTGTCATTGGTTTGTATTGTGACAGTGGTTGCTTGTAAGTGTTCTTGATTTGCTTGACTATGTAGGTGATGCTTGATGTCATTTTTTATTATTACTGCAGTTCCTCCATGTGCTTTACCTGAGGGGTGTTTGGTGTCGTAGATAGTGTAATACGGTATTTTCATGTAACTTTTTAGAGTGAAATGTGTTTCTGAGACAAGTAGTATATCAATATTATTTTTATACAAGAATGTTTTAGTTTCGTGGGCTCGCTGTTGCAAGCCATTGGAGTTCCAGGCTGCCATTTTCATGTTCCACTCTATTTTTTACTTAGCAAGTTTGTGAGTAATTGTAACATGATTGTTGTTTGTTGTACTTGTTCCTTAGTGTTGTGTTTAATTCACTTACCATTTTTCCTAGCATCTCTGTACTTTTAATGGATTGTTTTAGCATTTCTTTGATTTCTGTAGCGTCTTCGATATTTTTGCTTTGATTCTGATTAAGCGTTGCTTGGCTAATGTTTTGGGTTACTTGCGCATAGCTTCGGTAACCTTGAGGATTAATGTTTCCGCTTATAATGTTTGGTTCGTTATGTGCTATCAATGTTGTATCATTCTCCGTTGTACCT
>NC_057783.1:11404921-11406251 GCF_014825855.1 Bombus pyrosoma
TTACGATATAACATATAACGTTATGTAGCATTAGGTTATAACGTATAACGTTAGGTACTATTATGTTATAACGTATAACGATATGTAGTATTACGATATAACGTATAACGTTATGTAGTATAACGATAAAACGTATAACGTTATGTAGCATTAGGTTATAACGTATAACGTTATAAAATGATGTGTTATAACGTATAACGTCATGTAGTATTACGATATAACGTATAACGTTATGTAGCATTAGGTTATAACGTATAACGTTATGTATTATTAGGTTATAACGTATAACGTTATGTAGTATTACGATATAACGTATAACGTTATGTAGCATTAGGTTATAACGTATAACGTTATGTAGTATCACGATATAACTTTAACGTTATGCAGTATTACCATATAACGTATAACGTTATGTAGTATTCCGATATAACGTATATCGTTATGTAGCATTAGGTTATAACGTATAACGTTATGTACTATTATGTTATAGCGTATAACGTTATCTAGTGTTACGATATAACGTATATCGTTATGTAGCATTAGGGTAGAACGTATAACGTTATGTAATATTGTGTTATAACGTATAACGTTATGTAGTATTACGATATAACGTATAACGTTATGTAGCATTAGGTTATAAGGTATAACGTTATGTACTATTATGCTATAACGTATAACGTTATGTACTATTATGTTATAACGTATAACGTTATGAAGTATTTCGATATAGCGTATATCGTTATGTAGCAGTAGATTATAACGTATAACGCTATGTACTATTATGTTATAACGGATAACGTTATGTACTATTGCGTTATAATGTATAACGTTGTGTAGTATTACGATATAACATATAACGTTATGTAACATTAGGTTATAACGTATAACGTTATGTACTATTACGTTATAACGTATAACGTTATATAGTATAACGATAAAACTTTTAACGTTACATAGTATAACGGTATAACGTATAACGTTATGTAGCATTACGTTATAACGTATGACGTTATGTACTATTACACTATGACGTATAACGTTATGTAGTACTACGTTATAACGTATAACGGTATGTAGCATTACGTTGTATTGTTTAACGTTATGTACTATTACGTTATAACGGATAACGTAATGCGGTATTACGATATAACGTATAACGTTATGTAGTATTACGTTATGATGTATAACGTTATGTAGTATTACGTTATGACGTATAACGTTATGTAGTATTACGTTATGACGTATAGCGATATACAGTATTACGCTATAACGTATAACGTTATATGGTATTACGATATAACGTATAAGGTTATGTAGTATTACGTTATGA
>NC_057783.1:11406751-11408900 GCF_014825855.1 Bombus pyrosoma
ATTAGATTATAATGTATAACATTATGTACTATTGTGTTATACCGTATAACGTTATGTACTATAACATTAGAACGTATAACGTTATGTAGTACAACGATAAAACGTATAACGTTATGTAGCATTATGTTATAACGTATAACGTTATGTACTGTTACGTTATAACGAATAACGTTATGTAGTATAACGTTATGTAGTAGTACGTTATAACGTATAACGTTATGTAGTATTACTTTATAACGTATAACGTTATGTAGTATTACGTTATAACGTTTATCGTTATATGGTAATACTTTATAACGTTTAACGAAATGCAGTATTACGTTATAGCGTATGACGTCGTGTAGTATTACGATATAACTTTACGTAGTAATATGATATAACGTATAACGTTATGTGGCATTACGTTATAATGTATTACGTTATGTAGTATTACGTTGTAACGTATAACGTTATTTAGTAGTACGTTATAACGTCTAACGTTATGTAGTATTACGTTATAACGTATAACGTTATGTAGTATTACGATATAACGTATAACGTTATCTGGCAGTGCCTTATAACGTATACCGTTATGTACTGTTACGTTATAACGCGATCGTTGTGTACTATTGCGTTATAACGTTTAACGTTATGTAGTATTACGTTATAACGTATAACATTATGTAGTATTACGATATAACGTAGAACGTTATGTAGTGTTACGATATATCCTATAACGTTATGTAGTATTGCGATATAACGTATAACGTTATGTAGAAATTACGATATATCGTATAACGTTATGTAGTATAACGATATAACTTTACGTAGTATTATGATATAAGGTTTAACGTTATATAAATAACGTTACTGTATAGCGTATAACGTTATGTAGCATTACGCTATAACGTATATCGTTATGTAGTATTACGATACAACGTATAAAGTTATCTAGCAGTACGTTATAACGTACAACGTTATGTACTATTACGTTATAACGTATAACGTTATGTAGTATTACGTTATAACGAATAACATTATGTAGTATTACGATATAACGTATAACGTTATGTAGTATTACGATATAACCTATAACGTTATGTAGTATTGCGATATAACGTATAACGTTATGTAGAAATTACGATATAACGTATAACGTTATGTAGTATAACGATATAACTTTACGTAGTATTATGATATAAGGTTTAACGTTATATAAATAACGTTACTGTATAGCGTATAACGTTATGTAGCATTACGCTATAACGTATATCGTTATGTACTATTACGATATAACGTATAACGTTATGTAGTATTACGTTATAACGTACAACGTTATGTACTATTACGTTATAACGTATAACGTTATGTGGCATTACGATATAACGTATAACGTTATGTAGCATTACTTTATAACGTATAACGTTATGTAGTATTACGATATAACGTATAAAGTTATCTAGCAGTACGTTATAACGTATACCGTTATGTGCTATTATGTTATAACGTATAACATTATGTACAATTACGTTATAACGTATAACGTTATGTGGCATTACGATATAACGTATAACATTCTGTAGTATAACGATATAACGAATAACGTTATATAGTATAACGATATAACCTATAACTTTATGTAGTATTACGATATAACGTATAAAGTTATATATCATAACGATATAAAGTATAACTTTATGTAGTATTACGATATAACGTAGAACGTTATGTAGCATTATGTTATAAAGTATAATGTTATGTACTATTATGTTATACCGTATAACGTTATGTAGTATTATGTTATAACGAATAACGTTATGCTGCATTAGGTTATAACGTATAACGTTATGTACTATTATGTTATAACGTATAACGTTATGTACTATTATGTTATAACGTATAACCTTACATACTATTACGTTATAACGTATAACGTTATGTAGTATTACGATATAACGTATAACGTTATGTAGTAATACGATATAACGTATAACGTTATGTACTATTATGTTATAACGTATAACGATATGTACTATTGTGTTATAACGTATAACGTTATGTAGTATTACGATATAACGTATAACGTTATGTAGCATTAGGTTATAACTTATAACGTTATGTACCATTATGTTATAACGTATAACGTTATGTACTATTGTGTTATAACGTA
>NC_057783.1:11409400-11410516 GCF_014825855.1 Bombus pyrosoma
TCGTAAATTATCGTAATGCTACATAACGTTATACGCTATATCGTAATACTACATAGCGTCATACGTGATATCGTAAAGCTACGCAACGGTATACGTTATAATGTATTACCATATAACGTTATACGATATAACGTAATACTACATCACGTTATACGTTATAACGTAAAGCTACATAACGTTATACGTTATATCGTAATGAAACATAACGTTATACGCTCTAACGTAATTCTACATAACGTTATACGTTATAACGTAATGCTACATCACGTTATACGTTATAACGTAAAGCTACATAACGTTATACGTTATATCGTAATGAAACATAACGTTATACGCTCTAACGTAATTCTACATAACGTTATACGTTATAACGTAATGCTACATAACGTTATACGTTATAACCTAATGCTACATAACGTTATACGTTAGTCCGCAATGCTACGTAACGTTATGCTTTATAATGTAATACTACGCAACGTCATACATTAAAACGTAATGCTACATAACGTTATACGTTAGAAGGTAATGCTACATAACGTTATCCGTTATAACGTAATACTACATAACGTTATACGTTATAACGTAATACTACATAAGGTTATACGTTATAACGTGAAGCTACATAACGTTATACGTTATAGCATAATACTACATAACGTTATACATTATATCGTAATGCTACATAACGTTATACGTTATATCGTAAAGCTACATAACGTTATACGTTACAACGTAATGCTACATAACGTTATACGTTATATCGTAACCCTACAGTACCTTATACGTTATAAGGTAATGATACATAACGTTATACGTTATAACGTATTACCATATAACGTTAGACGATATAACGTAATACTGCATAACGTTATACGTTATATCGTAATGCTACATAACGTTATACGTTATATCGTAATGCTACATAACGTTATACGTTATATCGTAATGCTACATAACGTTATACGCTCTAACGTAATTCTACATAACGTTATACGTTATAACGTAATGCTACATAACGTTATACGTTATAACGTTATACTACATAACGTTATACGCTATAACGTAATGCTACATAACGTTATACGTTATGTCGTAATGCTGCATAACGTTATACGT
>NC_057783.1:11411016-11412448 GCF_014825855.1 Bombus pyrosoma
TTATACGTTATAAGGTAATGATACATAACGTTATACGTTATAACCTAATACTACATAACGTTATGCGTTATATCGCAATACTACATAACGTGATGCGATATATCGTAATACTACATAACGTTAAACGATATATCGTAATACTACATAACGTTACACGTTATATCGTAAAGCTACATAACGTTATACGTAATATCGTAATACTACATAACGTTATACGTTATAACGTAATGCTACATAACGGTATACGTTATAACCTAATGCTACATAACGTTATACGTTATAACGGAAAGCTACTTAACGAAATACGGTATAACGTAATTTTACATAACGTTATACGTTATAACGTATTACCATATAACGTTATACGTTATAACGTATAGCTACATAACGTTATACGTTATAACGTAATGCTACAAAACGTTATACGTTATAACGTAATGCTACATAACGTTATACGTTATAACGTAATGCTACACAACGATATACGCCCTAACGTAATTCCACATAACGTTATACGTTATAACGTAATGCTACATAAAGTTATACGTCATATCGTAATGCTACATAACGTTATACGCTATATCGTAATACTACATAACGTCATACGTTATATCGTAAAGCTACGTAACGGTATACGTTATAATGTATTACCATATAACGTTATACGTTATAACGTAATACTACACAACGTTATACGTCATAACGTAATGCTACATATGGTTATAAGTTATAACGTATTGCCATATAACGTTACACGTTATAACGTAATACTACACAACGTTATACGTCACAACGTAATGCTACATAACGTTATACGTTATATCGTAACGCTACAGAACCTTATACGTTATAAGGTAATGATACATAACGATATACGTTATAACCTAATACTACATAACGTTATACGTTATATCGCAATACTACATAACGTTATGCGATATATCGTAATACTACATAACGTTAAACGATATATCGTAATACTACATAACGTTACACGTTATATCGTAAAGCTACATAACGTCATACGTAATATCGTAATACTACATAACGTTATACGTTATAACGTATTACCATATAACGTTATACGATAAAACGTAATACTACATAACGTTATACGCTATATCGTAATGCTACATAACGTTATACGTTATAACGTAATGCTACATAACGTTATACGTTATGTCGTAAAGCTGCATAGCGTTATACGTTATAACGTAATACTACATAACGTTTTACGTTATAACGTAATGCTACATAACGTTATACGTTATAACGTTATACTACATAACGTTATACGCTATAACGTAATGCTACATAACGTTATACGTTATAACGTTATACTACATAAGGTTATACGTTATAACGTAATGCTACATAACGTTATACGTTATATCGTAATGCTACATAACGTTATACGTTGTAACGTAAAGCT
>NC_057783.1:11412948-11415913 GCF_014825855.1 Bombus pyrosoma
TTACCAATAACGTTATACGTTATATCGTAATACTACATATCGTTATACGATATAGCGTGATTCTACATAACGTTATGCGTTGTATCGTAATGCTACATAACGTTATACGTTATAACGTAATACTACTTCACGTTATACGTTATATCGTATTGCTACATAACGTTATACGTTATATCGTAGTACTACATATCGTTATACGATATAGTGTGATTCTACATAACGTTATACGTTGTATCCCAATGCTACTTAACGTTATACGTTATAACGTAATACTACTTCACGTTATACGTTATATCGTATTGCTACATAACGTTATACGTTATATCGTAATACTACATAACGTTATAAGTTATATCTTAATACTACATATCGTTATACGTTATATCGTAATACTACAAATCGTTATACGTTATATCGCATTACCATATGACGTTATACATTACAAGGTAATACTACATAGCGCTGTACGTTATAACGTAATACTACATAACGTTATACGTTATATCGTAGTGCTACATAACATTATACGTTATATCGTATTACCACATAACGTCATACGTTATATCTTAATACTACATATCGTTATACGTTTTGTTGTAATACTACATATCGTTATACGTTATATCGTAGTAGCATATAACGATATACGTTATATCGTCGTTCTGCATAACGTTACACTTTATAAGGTAATTCGACATAGCGTTATAAGTTATAACGTAATAGTACATAATGTTATATGTTATACCTTAATAGTACATATCGTTATACGTTATATCGTCATACTGCATATCGTTATACGTTATATCGAATTACCATATAACGTTATACGTTATATCTTAATACTACATATCGTTATACGTTATATCGTAATACTACATATCGTTATACGTTTTATCGTCATACTACATATCGTTATACGTTATATCGAATTACCATATAACGTTATACGTTATATCTTAATACTACATATCGTTATACGTTATATCGTAATACTACATAACGTTATACGTTATATCGTAATGCTACATAACGTTATAAGTTATATCGCATCACCATATGACGTTATACGTTATAAGGTAATACTACATAGCGCTGTACGTTATAACGTAATACTACATAACGTTATACGTTATATCTTAATACTACATATCGTTATACGTTATACCGTAATACTACATATCGTTATACGTTATATCGCACTACCATATGACGTTATACGTTACAAGGTAATACTACATAGCGCTGTACGTTATAACGTAATACTACATAACGTTATACGTTATATCGTAGTGCTACAAAACATTATACGTTATATCGTATTACCATATAACGTTATACGTTATATCTTAATACTACATATCGTTATACGTTATGTTGTAATACTACATATCGTTATACGTTATATCGTAGTAGCATATATCGTTATACGATATATCGTAATACTACATAACGTTATACGTTATATCGTAATAGTACATAGCGTTATACGTTATATCGTAATAGTACATAACGTTATACCTTGTATCTTAATACTACATATCGTTATACGCTATATCTTAATACTATATATCGTTATACGTTATATCGTCGTACGACATAACGTTATACATTATAAAGTAATACTACATAGCGTTATGCATTATAACGCAATACTACATAACGTTATACGTTATAATGTAATACTACATATCGTTATGCGTTATATCGTAATACTACATATCGTTATACGTTATATCGTAATACTACATAACGTTATACGTTATATCGTAGTGCTACATAACATTATACGTTATATCGTATTACCATATAACGTTATACGTTATTTCTTAATACTACATATCGTTATACGTTATATTGTAATACTACATATCGTTATACGTTATATCGTAGTAGCATATAACGTTGTACGTTATATCGTAATGCTACAAAACGTTATACGTTATATCGCATTACCATATGACGTTATACGTTATAAGGTAATACCACATAGCGCTGTACGTTATAACGTAATACTACATAACGTTATACGTTATATCTTAATACTACATATCGTTATACGTTATATCGTAGCGCTACATAACGTTACACGTTATATCGTATTACCAAATAACGTTATACGTTATATCTTAATACTACCTACCGTCATACGTTATATCGTATTACTACTTATCGTTATACGTTATATCGTATTACCAATAACGTTATACGTTATATCGTAATACTACATATCGTTATACGATATAGCGTGATTCTACATAACGTTATGCGTTGTATCGTAATGCTACATAACGTTATACGTTATAACGTAATACTACTTCACGTTATACGTTATATCGTATTGCTACATAACGTTATACGTTATATCGTAATACTACATATCGTTATACGATATAGTGTGATTCTACATAACGTTATACGTTGTATCCTAATGCTACTTAACGTTATACGTTATAACGTAATACTACTTCACGTTATACGTTATATCGTATTGCTACATAACGTTATACGTTATATCGTAATACTACATAACGTTATACGTTATATCTTAATACTACATATCGTTATACGTTTATCGTAATACTACATAACGTTATACGTTATATCGTAGTGCTACATAACGTTATACGTTATATCGTATTACCATATAACGTTATACGTTATTTCTTAATACTACATATCGTTATACGTTATATTGTAATACTACATATCGTTATACGTTATATCGTAGTAGCATATAACGTTGTAAGTTATATCGTAATACTACATAACGTTATACGTTATATCGTAATAGTACATAGCGTTATACGTTATATCGTAATAGTACATAACGTTATACCTTATATCTTAATACTACATATCGTTATACGTTATATCTTAATGCTACATATCGTTATACGTTATATCCTAATACTACATACCGTAATACGTTACAACGTAATAGTACGTAACGTTATACGTTATATCG
>NC_057783.1:11416413-11419132 GCF_014825855.1 Bombus pyrosoma
GATATAACGTATATCGTTATATGGTAATACGATATAACGTATAACGTTATGTAGCATTACGATACAACGTATAACGTTATGTAGAATCACGTTATATCGTATAACGATATGTAGTATTACGATATAACGTATAACGTTATATGGTGATACGATATAACGTATAACGATATGTAGTATGGCGATATAATGTATAACGATATGTACTATTAAGGTATACCGTATAACATTATGTACTATTACGTTATAACTTACAACGCTATCTAGTATTACCTTATAACGTATAACGTTATGTAGTATTACGATATAACGTATAACGATATATGCTACCACGATATAACGTATAACGTTGTGTACTATTACGTTATAATGCATAACGCTATGTAGTATTACCTTATAATGTATAACGTTATGTAGTACGACGATATAACGTATAACGATATGTAGTATTAAGATATAACTTATAACAATATGTAGTATTAAGATATAAGGTATAACGTTATGTACTATTTCGATATAACGTATAAAGCTATGTACTATTACGATATAACGTACAACGATATATGCTAATAAGATATAACGTATAACGATATGTAGTATTACAATATAACGTATAACGATATGTAGTATTAAGACATAACGTATAACGTTATATGGTAATACGATATAACGTATAACGTTATGTAGCACAACGATATAACGTATAACGTTATGTTGTATTACGATATATCGTATAACGATATATGCTACTACGATATAACGTATAACGATATGTAGTATTACAACATAACGTATAACGATATATAGTATTAAGATATAACGTATAACGTTATATGGTAATACGATATAACGTATAATGTTTTGTAGCACTACGATATAACGTATAACGTTATGTAGTATTACGTTATAACGTACAGCGCTATGTAGTATTACCTTGTAACGTATAACGTCATATGGTAATGCGATATAACGTATAACGATATGTAGTATTACGATATAACGTATAACGATATGTAGTATTAAGATATAACGTATAACGTTATGTAGTATTACGTTATAACGTACAGCGCTATGTAGTATTACCTTATAACGTATAACGTCATATGGTGATGCGATATAACTTATAACGTTATGTAGCATTACGATATAACGTATAACGTTATGTAGTATTACTATATAACGTATAACGATATGTAATATTAAGATATAACGTATAACGTTATATGGTAATTCCATATAACGTATAACGATATGTAGTATGACGATATAACGTATAACGATATGTACTATTAAGGTATAACGTATAACATTATGTACTATTACGTTATAACTTATAACGCTATGTCGAATTACGTTATAACGTGTAACGTTATGTAGAACGACGATATAACGTATATCGTTATATGGTAATACGATATAACGTATAACGATATTTAGTATTACGATTTAACGTATAACGATATGTAGTATTAAGATATAAGGGATAACGTTATGTACTATTACGATATAACGTATAACGTTATATTGTAATACTATATAACGTATAACGTTAGGTAGCGATACGATAAAACGTATAACGATATGTAGTATTACGATATAACGTATAACGATATGTAGTATTAAGATATAACGTATAACGTTATATGGTAATTCGATATAACGTATAACGATATGTAGTATGACGATATAACGTATAACGATATGTACTATTAAGGTATAACATATAACATTATGTACTATTACGCTATAACTTATAACGCTATGTCGAATTACCTTATAAAGTGTAACGTTATGCAGAACAACGATATAACGTATATCGTTATATGCTACTACGATATAACGTATAACGATATGTAGTATTACAACATAACGTATAACGATATGTAGTATTAAGATATAACGTATAACGTTATATGGTAATACGATATAACGTATAATGTTATGTAGCACTACGATATAACGTATAACGTTATGTAGTATTACGTTATAACGTACAGCGCTATGTAGTATTACCTTGTAATGTATAACGTCATATGGTAATGCGATATAACGTATAACGATTTGTAGTATTACGATATAACGTATAACGATATGTAGTATTAAGATATAACGTATAACGTTATGTAGTATTACGATATAACGTATAACGTTATGTAGCAATACGATATAACGTATAACGTGAAGTAGTATTACGTTATAACGTATAACGTTAAGTAGCATTAGGATACAACGTATAACGTCATGTAGAATCACACTATATCGTATAACGATATGTAGTACTACGATATAACGTATAACGTTATGTAGCAATACGATATAACGTATAACGTGAAGTAGTATTACGTTATAACGTATAACGTTATGTAGCATTACGATACAACGCATAACGTTATGTAGTATCACGCTATATCGTATAACGATATGTAGTATTACGATATAACGTATAACGTTATTGGTAATACGATATAACGTATAACGATAGGTAGTAATACGATATAACGTATGACGGTAGGTAGTATTAAGTGTTACGTATTTACTTGTTTGGTTTTTTTTGTTAATTTGAACGAAAAGAATAACGAACGATAGTAGTTGAAATATAAATTTAAACTTCCGATTAATACGGTAGTTGCTGCCACCAGAAATAGTCTAAGGACTATTTCGAAGATAAAATTTTCTTTTATTTTAATTTTTTACTTAGTATTAAAAGAATTGCTGTGCTACA
>NC_057783.1:11419632-11421002 GCF_014825855.1 Bombus pyrosoma
TTATTCAAATCGCGAATTAGTCTTGATTGATTAAAATCTTAGATCTTAGTTTATTCAACTGTCAAATCATAGATTGCTCTTAGTTGATCGGCTAACCATTTGGATTGTCAATTCGTACATAATCATAGTTTATAAATTAGTTTGTTCAAATCGCGGGTTGCTCTAGATTGATAGAATTTCAAATTGTAGTTTGAATTGTTAAATCATATATTACTTATATTATATTATTCAAATCGCGGGTTACTCTTGATTATTAGAATTCTCGAATCATAGTTTGAATTGTTAAATTATAGATTACTTATATTATTTTATTCGAATCGCGGGTTACTCTTGATTGGTAGGATTTCAGATTGTAGTTTTCGTTACGGCACATGCGCAGCGCGGGACGAGACAAAAAACAACTCGCACTACATTCGGCGAGTACAATGGAATTAAGAGAGCGGCTATACGTCGAAATATCTCAACTTTTATCGAAATAACATTTAAATTTCTTGAAGATCCATAAAAGATTGCATTTTGCGAGCTGCTGGTATCAACGTTATAAACAGCACGCACTACATTCGGCGTGTAAAGTGGAACATAACGCGCGCGTAAACTTCGAAATGTTTCTATTATTAACGAAATAACAGTTAAATTTCGTGCAAATCGACGAAAGGTTGCATTTTGCGAGCTGCCGGTATTGTTTCAACGTTAGAAACAGAACGCACTACATTCGGCGTGTAAAACGGAACAAAATGAGCTCTTTAACGTCGAAATATCACAATTTTTATCGAAACAACAGTTAAATTTCATGAAGATCCATAAAAAGATTGCATTTTGCGAGCTGCTGGTGTCAACGTTATAAACAGCACGCACTACATTCGGCGTGTAAAGTGGAACATAACGCGCGCGTAAACTTCGAAATGTTTCTATTATTAGCAATATAACAGTTAAATTTCGTGCAAATCAACGAAAGGTTGCATTTTGCGAGCTGCCGGTATTGTTTCAACGTTAGAACCAGCACGCACTACGTTCGACGTGTAGAACGGGACAAGGTGTGCGCTCAAACGACGAAATATCTCAATTTCTATCGAAATAGCAGTTAAATTTCTTGAATGTCGACAAAAGATTACATTCTGCGAGCTGCCTGTACTGTTTCAACGTTAGAAACAACTCGCACTACATTCGGCGTGTAAAGTGGAACATAACGCGCGCGTAAACTTCGAAATGTTTCTATTATTAACGAAATAACAGTTAAATTTCGTGCAAATCGACGAAAGGTTGCATTTTGCGAGCAGCCGGTATTGTTTCAACGTTAGAACCAGCACGCACTACGTTCGACGTGTAGAACGGGACAAGGTGTGCGCTCAAACGACGAAATATCTCAATTT
>NC_057783.1:11421502-11422606 GCF_014825855.1 Bombus pyrosoma
CTCGCAAAATGGAATCTTTTGTCGATTTTCAGGAAATATAACTGTTATTTAGGTAATAATTGAGATATTTCGACGTTTAAGTGCTCATTTGGCCCCATTTTACACGCCGAATGAAGTGCGTGTTGTATCTAATTTCGAAACAGTAGCGGCAGCTCACAAAATGGAATCCTTTGTCGATTTTCAGGAAATATACCTTCTAGTTGGGTATTAATTGAGATATTTTGACGTTTATGCGCTCATTTTGCTCCATTTGCATATCGAATGTAGTTCGTGTTGTTTCTAATCTTGAAAGATACCCCACAACTCGCAAGATGCATTATCTTGTCGACTATCAGGAAATTTTACAGTTATTTCGTTAATAATAGATATATTTCGATGTCTGAAAGATAAATTTGTTCTATTTTATACGCCGAATGTAATGCGTGCTTTTTCTTACGTTGAAACAATACGGACAGCTCGCAAAATTTAATCTTCTGCCCATTTTCAGGAAATTTAAATCCTTTTCCGTCAGTAATAGAGATATCTCCACGTTTAAGTGCTCATTTGGCTCCATTTTACACGCCGGATGAAGAGCGTGTTGTTTCTAATCTCGAAACAATAGCGGCAGCTCACAAAATGGAATCCTTTGTCGATTTTCAGGAAATATAACTGTTATTTAGGTAATAATTGAGATATTTCGACGTTTAAGCGCCCATTTTGTTCCATTTTGTACGCCGAATGTAATGCGTGCTTTTTCTTACGTTGAAACAATACGGGCAGCTCGAAAAATTTAATCTTCTGTCCATTTTCAGGAAATTTAAATGCTTTTCCGTTAATAATAGCGATATTTCGACGCTTAAGTGCTCATTTGGCTCCATTTTACACGCCGAATGAAGTGCGTGTTGTTTCTAATTTCGAAACAATAGCGGCAGCTCGCAAAATGGAATCTTTTGTCGATTTTCAGGAAATATAACTGTTATTTAGGTAATAATTGAGATATTTCGACGTTTAAGTGCTCATTTGGCCCCATTTTACACGCCGAATGAAGTGCGTGTTGTATCTAATTTCGAAACAGTAGCGGCAGCTCACAAAATGGAATCCTTTGTCGATTTTCAGGAAATATAC
>NC_057783.1:11423106-11424733 GCF_014825855.1 Bombus pyrosoma
CATAACGTTATATAGTATTACGTTATAACGTATATCGTTATATAGTAATACGTTACAACGTATAACGTTATATAGCATTACGTTATAACGTATATCGTTATATAGTAATACGTTATAACGAGCAACATTATGTAGTATTACGTTACATCGTATAACGTTACGTAGTATTTCATTAAAATGTATAACATTATGTATTATTTCGTTATAACGTATATCGTTATACAGTAGTACGTTATAACGAACAACGTTCAGTAGTATTACGTTATAAAGTATAACGTTATGTATTATTACGTTATAACGTACATCGCTATATGGTAATACGTTATAACGTATATCGTTATATGAAAGATACGCTATAACGTGAAATGTTATGTAGTATTACGTTATAACGTATAACATTATGTATTATTACGTTATAACGTATATCGTTATATAGTAATGCGTTATAACGAATAACCTTATGTAGTATTACGTTACATCGTATAACGTTACGAAGTATTACGTTATAACGTACAACGTTATGTAGTATTACTTTATAACGTATATCGTTATATAGTAGTACGTTATTGCGAACAACGTTCAGTTGAATTACGTTATAACGTATAACGTTCAGTAGTAGTTCGTTACAACGTACATCGTTATATAGTAGTACGATATGATGTATAACGTTCAGTAGTATTTCGTTATAACGTATAACATTATTTATTATTACGTTATAACGTATATCGTTTTATGGTAATACGTTATAACGTATAACCTTATGTAATATTACGTTATAACGTATATCGTTATATGAAAGATACGTTATAACGTGAAATGTTATGTAGTATTACGTTTTAACGTATAACATTATGTATTATTACGTTATAACGTATATCGTTATATAGTAATGCGTTATAACGAATAACGTTATGTAATATTACGTTACATCGTATAACGTTATGTAGTATTACGTTATAATGTACAACATTATGTAGTATTACTTTATAACGTATATCGTTATATAGTAGTACGTTATAACGAACAACGTTCAGTAGTATTTTGTTATAACGTATAACGTTCAGTACTAGTTCGCTACAACGTACATCGTTATATAGTAGTACGTTATGATGTATAACGTTCAGTAGTATTTCGTTATAACGTATAACATTATTTATTATTACGTTATAACGTATATCGTTTTATGGTAATACGTTATAACGTATAACCTTATGTAATATTACGTTATAACGTATATCGTTTTATGGTAATACGTTATAACGTATAACGTTATATAGCATTTCGTTATAACGTATATCGTTATATAGTAATACGTTATAATGTACAACGTTATGTAGTATTACGTTACATCGTACAACGTTATGTAGTATTTCATTAAAATGTATAACATTATGTATTATTACGTTATAACGTATATCGTTATATAGTAATACGTTATAACGAACAACGTTAATTAGTATTACGTTACATCGTACAACGTTATGTAGTATTTCATTAAAATGTATAACATTATGTATTATTACGTTATAACGTATATCGTTATATAGTAGTACGTTATAACGAACAACGTTCAGTAGTATTACGTTATAACGTATAACGTTATGTATTATTACGTTATAACGTACAT
>NC_057783.1:11425233-11426292 GCF_014825855.1 Bombus pyrosoma
AAATAAAAATAAATAAAAAAAAAATTTCCGAAATAGTCCTTAGACTATTTCTGGTGGCAGCAACTACCGTATTAATCGGAAATTTAAATTTATATTTCGATTACTATCGTTCATTCATTATTTTCTTTTCGTTTAAATTAACGACAATCGAATTTAAAAAAAAAAATATATATAATAAATACAAATACGTAACAAAAGAATCCCCACAACTCGCAAGATGCATTATCTTGTCGATTATCAGGAAATTTTACAGTTATTTCGTTAATAATAGATATATTTCGATGTCTGAAAGATAAATTTGTTCTATTTTATACGCCGAATGTAATGCGTGCTTTTTCTTACGTTGAAACAATACGGACAGCTCGCAAAATTTAATCTTCTGTCCATTTTCAGGAAATTTAAATGCTTTTCCGTTAATAATAGCGATATTTCGACGTTTAAGTGCTCATTTGGCACAATTCTGGACGCCGAATGTAATGCGTGTCTTTTCTAATTTCGAAACAATACCTGCAGCTCGCAAAGTGCGTTCCCTTGCAGATTTTCACGAAATTTTGATTGTTATTTCGTTAGTACTTGATATATTTCGACGTTTAAGCGCAGATTTCGCTCCATTTTACATATCGAATATAGTTCGTGTTGTTTCTAATCATGAAAGTATCCCCACAACATGCAAAATGCATTATCTTGTCGATTATCAGGAAATTTTACAGTTATTTTGTTAATAATAGAGGTATTTCGATGTCTAAAGGATAAATTTGTTCCATTTTGTACGCCGAATGTAGTGCGTGCTTTTCCTTACGTTGAAACAATACGGGCAGCTCGCAAAATTTAATCTTCTGTCCATTTTCAGGAAATTTAATTGCTTTTCCGTTAATAATAGCGATATTTCGACGTTTAGTTGCTCATTTGGCTCCATTTTACACACCGAATGAAGTGCGTGTTGTTTCTAATATCGAATCAGTAGCGGCAGCTCGCAAAATGGAATCCCTTGTCGATTTTCAGGAAATATAACTGTTATTTAAGTAATAATTGAGATATTTCGACGTTTAAGCGCTCATT
>NC_057783.1:11426792-11428089 GCF_014825855.1 Bombus pyrosoma
TCTCCTCCTTCTTTCTTCTACTATTTGGTCTCCAGTCCAACTTACTTGCTCCCCTCCTTCTTCCCTTTGTGTCTCTCCGTTTCTCACCTCTTCTAGTTCCCTCTTTCTCCTTCTTGCTCTTTTCCCTTCCTGTCCGTTTCCCCAGTTTCTCTCTCTCTCCTTTATACACTCTTTTACCAGCTCCTTTTCCGATTCTAGAAATCTTTCCTCGTACCTCACTGCTCTTTTTAACGCTCTTACCTTCATTTCCTCTATCTTGCATTCTTCTGACAATATGTAGTTTGGTGTTGTCCTGTCTAAACCTAAGATCCATTTTACGTACTCTCGTTTTACCTTATCCAGCGATTCTTCCATGTTCCAACCCCATACCTCTGCCCCAAACAGCGCCACGCTCTCTACTAGTGCTTCAAACATCTTCATTCTCCTCTCGTAGTCCTGTTTGAATATTCTTTCTCCTATGCTCCATGTTTTCTTCATTGCTATCATCGCTCTCCTTTTCCTGTCCTGTATGTGCCTCTCATCGCTGCCGTTTTTCTGTAGTATGTACCCTAGGTATCTTATCTCCTCCACTTCTTCTAGTTCTTGCTCTCCCTAACTCCATTTTCTTTGTCTCCTTTTGTTTCTTCTTTTTTCGAATACCACTATTTTCGTCTTCTCTGTGCCTAGCTCCAATTCTGCATCTTTTAGAAATTTTTTGAATTTCCTTAGCATCTCCTATAGTTCCTCTTCCCTGTCCGCCATTAACACAATATCATCTGCGTACGTCAGAGACCATACCTTTCTTCCTCCTATCGCTATGCCCCCGGCTTGCCCTTTCCTTAGCTCGTCTTCCAGCCCTGCCACGTGGATGTTAAATAATGTCGGGCTCAGCGGGCACCCTTGTCTGACTCCCCTCACTGTCCAAAAGGCCTCTGTGTTGCGGTTCTTAACTCTCACCACGCTCTTCGTTTCACTGTACAGTTCTTTAATTCTTCTTGTTAGGTTTTTACTAACCCCCATCTTTTTCATTTTCTCTTCCAGTTTCTTTCTGTTTAGTCTGTCGAACGCCGCTCTTAAGTCCGCAAAACAGGCAAACAACTTCCCTCTTTCTCTACTCAACTGCTTGTCAATGATGTGACTTATCACGAACACTGCGTCGGTTACTCCTCTTCCTTTTCTGAATCCAAATTGGCTCTCTTCCAGTTTGGTTTCCACCTCTGCCTTTAGCCGTTCGTCCAGTATCCCTGCATAGATCTTATACGCTGTGTCCATTAGCGTTATTCCTCTGTAGCTCTTCGCTACTCTCTTGTCGCCCTTC
>NC_057783.1:11428589-11429835 GCF_014825855.1 Bombus pyrosoma
TTATTAAATCCGTCGTTTTATTTATGAAGTAGGTTTCGCCATTATTTGTTATTTTTATCGTTGGTATTTGCTGTTGCATTTTATATTCTCGACCGTTTGGCGATGGGCGCTGTCGTTAGTCCTTTGTTTTCCCACTTGTCGCACTTTCACTGAAGCACTGTTTCACACGTCCGTCTGGCACGGCTGCTCGGGCAGCACTGGCCGTGTATAATGTGTATAGTATTGGTCCTAGGACGCTTCCTTGCGGAACCCCAGCCTTGATGTCTTTAACTTCAGAGTATGTGTCCTTGACTTTTATTACGAAGGTTCTGCTGTTTAAGTAGGATTTTATTAATTGGTATGTTTGCTCCGGGAATTGTTTTCTGATTGTTTGTAGCAGGCTTTCGTGGAGTAGTAAAATATGAGCAAAATATAAGTACATTACAAATGAAGTGAGTTCGGGAACTAATGGAAGCTTAACATCTTTTCCGTAAGAACGATTGAGTTTCAGATTTATAATACTCACGCTGAATAGAATACGATGCAATAAAAGGATTTCGCCTTGAACTTTAAGGTGAAAGTCAACGTGCGTTGGCATTCTGACAAATATCGGATCCTTTTTTATATTTCGTTCAGTAACTTTTATTTTCAACGTGTTAAACATTTTCTTCTGCACCGTACATGAAAATTCATTAACGATCGCATTCCATAAATTGACCGCTATTATCCAATTTTGGATTATCCTGTTGTAAATACATCAAATGTAAAAATGAGCATCGAGAGAATCAATTAAGACATAATAAGACACATCGCAGAATTCAAATTTAGACGGAGCAGTCTATAAAAATACAAACTAATTTAAAACTCTACTGCAATACCCTAGTCCGTTCGAATTAATAGGCAGAGGACGGAAGTTGTTTACGTTACATATGAAACTGATCTGTTAAAACAATTCCTCCGATTTTCCCGGTGATTTGTTCCGGCGATGACTTAATTATTTATAAATTAAGGAAATTAAAGAATTAATTTTTATATTTTTGATTTCATTGTTGTAACGTTGTTTTAGTGCGATTGTTGCGATTCTTGCTATCAAAGCAATGATCAAAATGACACTTCGGATGTAACATTCCGAGATTACAGTGAATACTGATAATAAATCTGTCGTCTAGAGATACGTTCGGTTTCTTATCATACCAATATAAACTATTTTCGTTATTTGCCGTCAAATTCGAAGGGATCGAAGTACTACAGTACAACGGCTAAATTA
>NC_057783.1:11430335-11431559 GCF_014825855.1 Bombus pyrosoma
ATATAGTATTACGCTATATCGTATAGCGATATATTGTACTACGTTGTAACGTATAACGTTATATAGTAATACGTTATGACGTATAACGAGATATAGCATTACGTTGTAACTTATAACGATATATAGTATTACGTTGCAACGTATAGCGATATATAGTACTACGTTGTAACGTATAACGTTATATAGTAATACGTTATGACGAATATCGTTGTGTAGTGTTATGATATAACGTATAATCTTTTATGATATTAGGATATAATTTTCAACGTTATATAGTACTGCGTTATGACCATTAAAGTTGTGTAGTATTTTGATATAACGTATAACGTTATATGGTACTACGTTATAGCGTATGACGTTGTATGGTATTATGTTGTAACGTATAACGATATATAGTATTACGTTATAACGTATAACGGCATATAGTTCTACGTTATGAAGTAAAACGGTGTGTAGTGTCATGATATAACGTATAACGTTATATGTTACTACGATATAGCGTATAACGTTATATGGTATTACGATATAACATATAACGTTATATAGTACTACGTTATGATGTATAACGTTCTGTAGTATGATGATATAACGTATAACGTTACATGGAATGACGTTATAACGTATAACCTTATATAGTATTACGATATAACATGTAACGTTATATCGTACTACGTTATGACGTAAAACGTTGTGTAGTATTATGATATAACGTATAACGTTACATGGAATGACGTTATAACGTATAAGCTTATATAGTATTACGATATAACGTATAACGTTATATAGTAATACGTTATGACTTATAACGTTATATATACTATGCTATTACGTATAACATTCTGTAGTATGATGATATAACGTATAACGTTATATAGCACTACGTTATGGCGTATAACGTTGTATAGTATTACGCTGTAACGTATAACGATATATAGTATTACGTTATAACGTATGACGTTGTATACTATTACGTTATGACGTATAACGTTCTGTAGTATGATGATATAACGTATAACGTTATGTAATAATACGTTATGACGTATAACGTTGTATAGTATTACGATATAGTGTATAACATTATATGGTATTACGATATAACATATAACGTTATATGTTACTACGATATAGCGTATAACGTTATGCGGTATTACGATATAACATATAACGTTGTATAGTACAACGTTACGACGTATAACGTTGTATAGTATTACGTTATGACGTATA
>NC_057783.1:11432059-11434536 GCF_014825855.1 Bombus pyrosoma
AGCCGTATAACCAGTTATGATACCAAGCAATCATTACCTCTATTTATAATCGAAATAGAACCCAAGAACAATAATAAAGAAATATACGAAATCAAAAAGGTTCTAAACACAATAATAACAGTGGAGCCACCTAGACACAAAAAAGACATACCACAATGCATACGGTGTCAGGAATTTGGACACACAAAAAACTACTGCAATAGAAACCCGGCCTGTGTCAAATGCGCAGAAAGGCACCTAACAATGAACTGCCCATACATGGGAAAAATTAACGAAGTAAAATGCTTCAATTGCAACGGAAATCATCCAGCTAGCTACAAAGGCTGCATAGTCAGAAAACAGCTGCAACGTAAACTGTTTCCGCCGCTTCGAAACAGGACATACAGTATCAATCACACACAACATGACAGCACAGAAACTATAACAACACCGAATGTACAGCACGTAACGAACATCAACCACAATAACACCAACACCTTTAGTTGGCGAAGCTACGCGCAAGTAACCAACCAATCAGCATGCATAGACAACCAAAATCAGAGCAATAGCAACAACGACGCTACAGAAATCAAAAAACTGCTCGAGCAATCCATCAAAAACACCGAAATGTTAACAAAAATGATGAGCGCGCAAAATGCAGTTCTCAGACAGCAAACACAACAGATCACAGTCATGCTACAACTACTTACAAACATGCTAAGCAAAAAAAAAAAACGGACACGCTAAAAATAGCAGCCTGGAACTCAAACGGCCTACAACATAGGGCCCTTGAAACTAAAACATTCCTGTACAACAACAATATCGACATACTACTTGTTTCAGAAACACACTTCACTACAAAAAGCTACATGAAAATACCGTACTACACTATATATGATACCAAACACCCCTCAGGAAAAGCACAAGGAGAGACCGCAATGATAATAGGAAACGACATAGAACACCAGTTACACAGCCAAGTAAGTAAGGAATATATCCAAGCAACCACTGTTACAGTACAATCTAGCAGCAATCATTTTCAGTTGTCAGCAGTATATGTACCGCCGCGACACAAAATTACAACACAAATGTGGGAAGAGTACTTTCAACATTTAGGTGAAAAGTATATCGCAGCGGGAGACTAAAACTCAAAGCACACACTATGGGGATCAAGAATTACTTCACCTCGAGGTAGAACCCTGGAAAAATACATTAGAAACAATAACCTCAATATATCATCCACAGGAAGACCGACATACTGGCCGACAGACCTGACCAAAATACCTGACTTACTCGATTTTGCAATTACAAAGGGACTAAACGTAGATAAGCTAAAAATTGCACCCAGTCTAGAGCTTAGTTCCGATCATGCACCCATAATAATTACATACAGAAACAAACCAATAATTTATAACAATCCAGATACACTATGCAATAAAACCACCAAATGGCAAACATTTAAAGAAATAATCGGGAGTAAGATCAACTGCAACATCCCATTAAAAACACCCGAACAATTAACATTAAGTAACAACATTTATAGAAACAACATTTACAGAAACTATTCAAGAAGCAGCATGGGCAACCACCATACCTGAAGCAACCAAAAGACAAACAAAAATAATTACGCCAGACATCCTTGAAAAAATTAGAGAAAAAAGAAAAGCGAAAGCAAAATGGCAAAAACATAGATCACGAGAAAACAAAAAATACCTAAACAAAGTTGCAAAGGAAAAAAAAACAAAATTAAAGGAGCATAATAATAACGAATTCACAAAGTTCATAGAGACACTCTCTGAACACGAGAACTCCAACTACTCCCTATGGAAAGCCACGAAAAAATAAAGAAGCCAATAAAACTAGTCCCAGCATTCAGAAAAGCAGATAACACATGGGCAAGAAGCAACGAAGAGCAAGCTGAAGAATTTTTCAAGCACCTATGCAACACATTTACACCACATAATATCAACAACAGCAACCTCAATTGTCATACGGACGAAGATGCGCCAACCACTAGTACCTCAACTGACAAGCAATACACCATACCTAAAACAGCAGCACAAGAAATTAGAAACATAATCGAAAAAACAAAAAACAGTAAAGCACCAGGAATCGACCTAATCAATGGTAAAATCTTGAAAAACCTTCCTCCAAAAGCGATACGACTAATGACAATAATATACAATGCAATACTAAGAATCCAATACTATCCTAAACTATGGAAACTAGCACAGATCATAATGCTACCTAAACCAGGCAAAGACCCACACCAAGCAGAAGATGAAGTAGAGGAAAAACGAAAGCTGAGAAATAAGAAATTAAGTGCCGCTGAACGTCGAGAACAAGAAAGACAAAAAGAACGTGAAATTCGCCAAGGAGAAGAAGCGCTCGCCAATAACGAGTTGCCAAATTCAGCTGATAAGTTCGATAGATTAGTTTTAGCTAGTCCAGACAGTTCAATAGTATGGTTACAGTATATGGCATGCCATTTACAGACA
>NC_057784.1:0-5052 GCF_014825855.1 Bombus pyrosoma
TGCAGTGCCTCTGTTGACGTTGTCCTGTAGGCCTTCGTCACTGGGAGAAACGCCATCCTCTGTGACCTTATGAGCATGTTCCTCGTTTTCCTATTCAATTGGTCACTCCAGCCGACTGCCGCGTAAATGGTTATCGGCTCGAACAGCCCTTTGTGCAAAGTACGCATGGCCGCCAGTCCGAGTCCCCATTTCGCCTTGGTCACTCTCGCGAGACCGTTGAATAGTTTTTTGCACTTCTGTGTTGTCTCGTACACATGCCTGCTTATTCTTAGGCCGCTTTCAAGGTACACTCCCAGGTACTTTACCGCTTGTACCATTCTTATGTTCTTGCCGTCGATCTTGATGATCGGTGGTCTTTCCGCGTCAAGTTTGCCTTTGACAAGCAACATTTCCGTCTTCTCCGCCGATAGCGACAGTTTCTTCCTACTGCATCAGGTAGAAACGCGTGTGACCACCCCCTGTCCTTTCTCTTATAATTCGTTCCTCGCGTTTCCTGCGACTCGGATCACTATGTCGTCTGCGTACGCGATAGGTTCGCAATCTATCGCGCTTGTCGTAAGTTCCGCCAGCAGGTCATCAAATATCAGGTTCCAGAAGCTTGGACCCAATACCGATCCCTGCGGGCATCCTTTCGTGACGGGCTTGCTGACTGTATCGTTTTTCCCGATGATTTGCACGGTTCTGTCCGAGAAGTTGCTCCTCGTCAGCCGATATAGGTTGTCGGGACAGCCTCTTCTCTTCAGCTCATGCAATACATTCGGCCACCATACATTGTCGAAGGCTACAGATATGTCGAGTACAATTGCGAGGACGTATTTCTCCTCGCTCTTTTGCTCCACTTTCTCGCGGAATTTGGTGATCGCGTCCACCGTCGATCTTCCAGGACGAAAGCCGTATTGTCGATCCGAGGATTACACGTGTCCATGAAAAATGGTCACCATCCTAGTAGCCATCAGTTTCTGGAGCAACTTACCCACCATAGACAGCAGGCAAATTGGCCTGTAAGACTTCGGGCTACTTCTATCCCGTTCTGGTCCTTTCGGGATGGTGATGACGTTCCCCACTTTCCATCTCCTCGGAAACACTCCCCCAGATAAGGCAGCCGTTCATGAGCCGTTCAAGGTGCTCTTGGTGAGTTCCTCCCCAGACGCGTTGAATTACTTCTGCTTCGACTAAATCGGGTCCTGGGCATTTCCCCTTCGTTAGTCGTTTCACAGCGCCACTGAGTTCTTCGAACCGAAACTCTGGGGTGTCTTCGACATTCAGCGGAGTTACCGTTTCACGTCTGATTACGGCCCGCTCCGGCGTGTCCGTATCTTCCTGGCCGTCGGGCAACAGGGCAGACAGCATCGCCTCCGCAGTCGTTCGCCAGTTGGAGGTTTCTCCTTGCGGCATCCGCAGAGTCGGCACTATTTCTCACCTTCTTAGTTTACCAATGACCGTTCGGTAGGCGATGCCCCAAGGGTTTTTATTGCCTTCCTTCGATACGAATTCTTGCCAGCTTCGTATCTTGGCTTTATTTATCGCTTTCAGGTACTCTCTTCTAGTGTCGCTGAACCGCTGCTTTTCCTGTTCCCTCGTTGCAGGGTCCCTAGCCCCTTGGTATGTTCTTCTTGCCCGGTAGGTGTTCCTCTTTGCTCGTGTGATCTCGGGCGTCCACCATGACACTGACCTATAGTGCCATTTCTCCTTTGGAATGGCCGCGTCACAGGCTTTCACGAGGACTTCCTGCATTCGTTCGGCCATTGGTTCGACGTCGTCCGCCTGCTAGAGAGTTGTTTCTCGGAGTGCCTCTTTCTCCTCCGCGACAACTCTTTGGAACACCTTCCAGTCGGCTATCCTTGTATTATACCTACTCTTCCGAAGCTGCGGTGGGGTACTCCTTTCTTCGAGATCCAGGCGCGTCTCCAGGATCCTATGGTCGCTGGAGGTTCCGTCCTCGCGAACTTTCCAGTCTTTCACGAGCGGTATAGCTTCCGGACTCGCCATTGTTATGTCGATGCTCGATCGCCCTCGAGTCGTCTCGAATGTATGAGCCTGCCCCGGTTGGATAAGGACATGAAGGTCGTATTGTACAATAATTGCCTCCAGAGCTTCTCCTCTGTCGCCGATGGTCTTGCTGCACCACAAAGGTGATTTTGCATTGGAGTCTAGGCCTATAATGGCTTTCTTTCCTCTCAGACTCCTCAGTACTTTGTCCAGTTGTTTGATGCCGATCTCGATGTTCTCGGTCGGCGGAAGGTATTGGCTTATCATGTAAGTTTCCACTTCTCTGTCGCTTACCTGTACACACGCGCAATGCGTTGTGCAGAGTCCGGCAACTTCGAGTGGCGTTAGGTGCTTGGACTTGACTCCGATTGCCGCCATTGGCGGATCGTTTTTCGAACCTCGACAGGCGATCGCGATTCCTGTTCCGAGTCCAGGTATCTTTCCGTCGACGCTGTATGGCTCTTGCATCAGCAAGATTTCATCGCCATCAGCTTCCATCTGCGTCCTGATCTCGTGGGGAACGGTTTTGGATCTCTGCATGTTATGCTGCAGAATCCGTATTCCCCATTTTCTCCCACGTCCTCTCCGTTATTGTTAGTCGCCCTACTCATACTTTGTTCTGGAGACAGCTATTTCCAACGCCTTCTTGTACATAGGGCAGTTCGCGTTGGAGGCTGTGTGATCGCCCTTCTTTCCTGCCTTCCTGCAGTTCACACAGCTCGCGTTCTTCTCCTTATTTTTGCACTCTTTCGTGCTGTGTTCGCTCTCCGCGCAGTGCGCGCAGATTTCATAGTTTATGCGGCAGTACTTTGCCATATGCCCATACCCCTGACACTTGTAGCAGCGACTAACCGCGATGTAGTCGCGGACCTTACACGCGTTCCATGATATATATATTTTCCCCTTTAGCAATTTTTCCCTTACCTGGAGGGGGTACTTCCATTACCCAGTTGGTTTCTTCAGAGCCTTTGCGGCCAGTTCTGAAGCAGAACTTGATGGCTTCCACGTCTTCATCCTTCAGCCTGTCCTGGTTCTGCTTCTTCATACAGGCCATTATTTCTTTCTCCGGTATATTCCGCGGTACTCCATACACAATCACCCGGGGTTGTCTCCTTTGCGGAGTGCTGGTTTTTAGGCCAGCCTTCTTCAATTTCGCGTTCTCCGTGAACGCTTTTAATCCTTCCGGTTTGGTCGTTTCCACAACTAGGCCATTTCCGCTGATCTTCTTTACCGCGGTGACTTGTATCCCCTTTCTGTGCGGATTTACCAAGGTAAACACCGCTTCCTTCGCTTCCTCGCTGGTCTTTATATCGCTGTCCGCCGCCTCTGGGCGGATAATTACCACGCTCTTCGGTGGTTTCACGGCGCTCTGCCCGACCTTATTGCTCGTCATTTTCACCTTCTCCGCCTAGGAGGGCTCCTTCTGCTCTGTCCTTGCGGTTTTCTTTACCGCTGTCACCAGCCGCTTACTGGCTTGCAGCGACTTATTCATCGCGCTCAGTATCTCAGCTTCTTTCTTTTCTGTGCCGGTGCTCTGTTCTAGCTTACCGGCCAGATAACTGTTTTGGAGGAGGAGTTCCTCCGCTATCCCCCTCATGTCTTTGAAGTACCGCATGATTATCGTGATTTGGTCCTTGCTCACCTTCTTGCTGGGGTCAAGGCAGAATGCTAGCATGTGTTTTTCTATTTCGCCGTCCTGTTCCCTAATGTCGGGAACGGGCCGGGTTTTCTCGTCTGGCGGTCGCGAATCTCTCTGTTTCGCTTCCTTCTCTTCCTCCTCTGTCCTTCTTCTTTTTCTCATTTCGGGGCTTTGCTCCTCCATGTCTTGAGTTATTAGGGGTTGCAGGACCATCCTCGCCTCCGTGGCGGGTGGAGTCTGTCCCCGTGCAGACATCTCAATTCCCAGACACTAAGTCCGGCGGCGTGTTGTTTCCCCGCACAAACTCTGTGTTCAGTGGCGTAATACTTCTATCACACGCGACTAAGCCACTACACTTCTGAATGTTCCGCGCGATGGTCTACCCCCGTCGGTATGCCCGCTTTCTACTCTGCCACCGTCGGTAAGGCAGCTTCCGCTCTGCTGAGTAGCTTCGCCGACTACCCTCGTGGCGGCGTTCTCGGCGCCCTCCCCAATATGGCCGCCACTACACGGTTCACACGTAGCGCTTGCGGCGGCGCTCTGGTCGCGCGTCCCAAGATGGCGTCCTAACATGGCGTCTTCTCTACCCTAGTCATCGCAACCGTTTTCTTTTGCTTTTTCCGCTTCTAATGAAGCGAACTCGTCTAGACCTTATATTCACTTTTGCACTAGGGCACTAGTACATCACTCTCTGATACTTTTTTCGTCCAAATACGCTAATTTTCCTCGCGATTTCAGACACAAACTACGGAGCGACACGAACGCGTCCTTCCTGCTTGCCGACGTTTCCTCCGCCGAGCCAAGCAGAGCCGTGTTGTGGTGGACCCCCGACATCGCGAAGCTGAGCGCGAGATGCGTCCGGGCCCGAAGACGGTACCTGAGGGCCCGCCGCTGGCGACGACGGGACGAGAAAGAGGTCTCCCGGCGCTACCAAGCGTACCGCATGCTACAGCGCCCGCTACTGAAGGATATTAAGATCGCGAAGTACCGCGCCTGGTCGGAACTGGTCGAATCAGTAGAGCTCGACCCATGGGAAAGGCCATACAGGACGGTGACGCGAAAACTTCGCGCGAAGGGACCTCTGGCAACGACGGAAATGAAACCGGCGCTGCTGCTGCAGATCGTTGGGACGCTCTTCCCACCGCAAGAGGACAGTGCGGCAGAACAAATGCCGGACACAACCTGGACCGGGGAGTGGACAGATGACTGGGAAGTCACCGAGGAAGAACTGTGGGAGGCGACCAGATGAATGGCCTCTCGCGATGTGGCGCCGGGCCCGGACGGAATCGCGGCCCAGATCTGGGGGGAAATAATGGGGGTCATAGCTCCCAATCTTCGGCGCCTCTACACAAAATATCTGAAAGCGGGAGTCTACCCCCGTGCATGGCGGACAGCGAGGCTGGCTTTGCTTCATAAGGAGGGCA
>NC_057784.1:5552-16138 GCF_014825855.1 Bombus pyrosoma
GGTCAACGGGATAGTAGACATATGCTCTCACAAAATCTAAGCCCGACCCTTGGTTAACATATCGCGAAGACGTTATTCCTTTTTCGTTAATAAAGTCGCGAGCAGGAATGAATTTTCGTTGCGATGATGCCACCGAGGAAAACTATGACGGGGTGTGCCCAAGGGCACGAGATCATCGGATTCGTGGAGAAAGCCTTCGTTCGGAAAGTGAGGGAAATTGACGTTGCTGTTAATTGGTCAATTTCCATGTCGGTGGTTAGAAAAGGACGCTAGCCGCCCTTGAGGAAAAGTTGCTAGTGGGAAGCGTCGTTCGTGAGGAAGTAGGTTTCCCCTATCCTCCCGTAGTTGGGACAAAGACTGTTTGTCCATTTGAAGGACTTTAGTTAACTAAATCTTAAGATTTATAACGGGTCCTCAGGCTAGCTGAACATGCACTGCAGAGACGCATCGACATCTGGAAACCATCTTACCCGGAGAACAGGGTCTGCGTGTGGCGAGCCACGGGACAGAGACCGTTGAAATGTCTATTGTCAAGTATCGCTGTAACTGTTTCTTTTAAGGAGAGCTATACTGTTACTCTATACCTTTGTTAAACAAACGTCCATCCCTTGACCGCGGCTACGTTGGCGACTGGTTGTCGCCTCGAGCCCAAGCTCACTATCACAAGTCTCCCACAAATACAATCGGATTGAATGGCAATTGTTTAATTACGGCTATGGTAGAATCTAGATTACAATATTACGGGATTTTCCCAAAGTTCCAAAGGAAGGCTCCGGCGTTCTTTCATCTCCGACATATAAAATTACGGTATATAGTGTCACGTTATACAGTGATACCGTATAACGTATTACGGTATATAGTATTACGTTATAACGTATTGCCGCATAACGTATTATTATATCAGCGCTGCTATTGGTGACATGTCGGCACATCATCCAGTTTGCGCTATGCCAGCTCTGCTCCCTGTCATAACCAGTGCATTTCCAGGATTCGATGTACAAGGTTAAATATTCAATTAAACGTAAATCCGCTGCTATTGGGGATATGTCGACAGTTCGATGCGCATTATACTCCACATTTGCTGCTTAATACAGAGCACATCACCCGGGATGCATTATTACAATTCTGTTCCCTGCTAAATTCAGTTTTGCATATTGAGGCTAACATATTCATTACAATGTATCTCAACTTTTATTAGTTTTATGTCAAAAATTCTACCATTTTCTACCAAATACAGCGCACATCAGCCGGTTTGCCCTATGTAAGCTTAGGTCCCTGTCAAATTCAGCGTAATTGGTGTTTTCATATTCAGGCTTAAATATTCAAAACAACGTATCTCCGATTCTATTGCAAACATGTCGACAATTAGATCAGCGTTATAATTCACATTTACTGACAAATAGAGTGCACATCAGCCGCTTTGTGCTATGTCATCTCTGTTCCCTGTCAAATCCAGCGCAATTGTAGTTTTGCATATTCCTTTTCAAATATTCGAATGAACATATATCCGCTACTATTAGACAAATGTCGGCAAATCGACGGGTGTTTTACTACATATTTGCTGTCAAATACAGTGCGCATCAACTGGTTTGCGCTATGATAACTCTGGTCCCTGTCATAATCTGCGTAATTGCAATTTTGCATACTCAGGCTTAAACATTCAAATCAACGTAGACGCTTTTCTGTTGCATACATATCGACAATTCGATGCGTTGTATACTCCATATTTGCTGCCAAATGCAGTGCACATCAGCCGGTTTGCGCTATGCTAACTCTGGTCCCTGTAAAATCCAAGGTATTTGCGATTTTGCATATTCAGTCAAATATATTCGATTCAACGTAGCTCCGCGGCTATTAGACAAATATCGAAATTTGATGCGCGATTCTCTACTTATTTGCTGCCAAATACAACGCACATAAGCCTCTTTTTGCTATGCCAACTCTGGTCCCCGTCACATCCACCGTAATTGCAGTTTTCATATTCGGGCTCAAATATTCAAAACCACGTATCTCCGTTTGTATTGCAGAAATGTTGACAATTCGATTCGCGTTATACTCGACATTTGCTGCCAAATACAGCGTAAGTCGGCAGGTTTGCTCTAATTTCAACTCTCGTCCCTGTCAAATCCAGTGTAATTGCAATTTTGCACTTCAGGCGTAAATATTGAAATTAACGTATATGCGTTTCTATTGTAGATATGACGATAATTCGATACGCCCTATACACCACATTTTCTTCCAACTACAGTGCACATCAGCCGGTTTATGCTACGTCAACTTTGGTCCCTGTAAAATCCAGCGTAATTGCAGTTTTGCATGTTCAGGCTTCAATATTTAAATCGACGTGATGTGGATCGGTCGTGGTAGGTACTGAAGGAACACTCGAATATATTCAACAATAAAGATGTTTATTCAATGCATACACTTGGCTTGCAACTCGTGGTTACAGCTCCCAGTTCGTGGTTCACGGTTAATAGTTCGCCTACGGCGGACGTGCGGTGTCGGTTCGGACGATGATTGCTCACGATGCGTCACGGAGCTCTAGCCAATTACTTTCTGACTCTCCGTCGCGATGATGCTGCGAAGGAAAACTCTTCTGGGGTGTATCCCAAGATACCGGATCATCGGATTCGTCGAGGAATGCTTTGGTTCGGAAAGTAAGGGAAGTGGATGTTGCTGTTAATTGGTTAATTTCTGTTTGATGGTTGGAGAAGGGTGCTGACGGCCCTTGGGAGAAAGTTGCTAGCGGAAAGCACCGTACGTGCGGAAAACAGACTTCCCGTATTTTTCGTGGTATGTGAGGGATACAGACTATTTATTCCTCTAGAGAATCTTAGCTAAACAAATCGTAAGATTTGTAGCGGGTCCTTAAGGTAGCTGAAAATATTTCGTGAGGATGTGCCGACATCTGGCAATTATCTCGTCCGAAGGACAGGATCTTTGTGTAGCGAGTCACGGGACAGAAACCGTTGAGAAGTTTACTGTCGAGTGCCGCTACAGTACTCCCTTACCAGTAATAACGTTTTTTATATATGCGATTAGATCTTACGTGCTCTCTTATCTATGACCTGCCTGAAATCGGTCGGGAACGCGGACTTTCCTGCCCGCACGCGTGGTGTAATAACTTCTTGAGTCGTTTTCGCTTGGCTGTGCCCGTTCCGAGTTTTGCGTAGTTGTGATTTTGAGTGGTATGGGTACCTCGCGGGTTCCTGCGCTATTTTCGAGCTGCTGCTGTTCGATGTCGTCAGGTACAAAGAAAGTGGGTTTGAGTCGGTCTATAGATACACTTATATGCTTATTGTTTATTTGTATGGTATAATTTTTCTCTCCTCGCTGTATGACCTTAAACGAAAGTTTTCTTCGAGCCGTATTGTGTGGTCGGGTGTGACCTGATTTTCTCTATCCGCTCTTGTAGCCGATTCGCGTATTCCGCGTTGGTCTGTTGTTTTGTCGGTACAAAGAATTCTGCCGGCAATGGTATGTCGGTGCCGTAAACCATTTCGGCTGCCATTGCGTTCACGTCCTACTTTATAGCAGTTCGTATACCCAGTAAAACAATTGGCAGGATTTCTACCCAGTTGCTCGTGTCATGACATTTGATTGCCGCTTTTCGTTGACGGTGTAAACGCTCTACCATCCTGTTGGAAGCGGGGTGGTAGGCTGTTGTGCGTAAGTGTTTGATACCGAGCAACCGGCATAATTCCACGAACAGTTTTGATTGGAATTGCCGCCCTTGATCGGTTATTATCTTCAAGGGTACGCCGAAATGCGATATCCATGTCGAAAGGAGGGCCGAAGCAACGGTCGACGCTTCCATGTCGGCGATGGGAATAGCTTCGGGCCAGCGTGAAAAACGATCGATACAAGTTAGGCAATATCGGTAACCTTGCGCATATTGCATCACGATAATGTCTACGTGTATATGCTCGAATCGGCCTGCTAACTCTCCGAATGTTCCGACGGGCGCGGATACGTGCCTGATGACCTTACATCGCTGGCACGGGATACCGTGTCCAGTTTCAACAATCCTTATTTATCGACGGCCAGACGAAACGCGTCGTCACTAGTTTCTGCGTGGCGCGTATCCCTGGATGAGAAAGTCTGTGTAACGAATTAAAAACATTGCATCGCAGAGGTTTCGGAACATACGGTCGCACGGTTTTACTAGATATATCGCAGTATATTTCTACATCTTGGTCGGGAAATCGTATCTTTTTTAGCTGTAACGCGCTTGTGGCGGAGTTGACGATTCTGCATAACTCGGTATCGTTCTCTTGCGCGGCTGCTAAAGTTCGATGGTCGACTGATTTCCCTATCGCTTCGACCCGGGATAAAGTGTCGGCTACATTGTTATCTAGCCCCTTTATATACCGAATGTCGGTTGTAAATTGCCCGATATAGTCTAGATATCGAAATAGTCGCGGCGAACACTTCTCTAGGTTCTCGTTAAACGCATATGTCAAGAGCTTGTGATCGGTATATATCGTGAAATTTCGACCCTCCACGGAGTGCCGAAAGCGTTTTACCACTATATTTTCTCTGCGCGGGGGTCAATGATTTCGTAGCGAACCCCAGTCGCTGCCATGCGTCGTTCGCGCGTTGTTGCAATACTGCCCCCATTGCGTAGTCGGACATGTCTACAGCGAGGCTGACGAGCGCGCCTTGTATCGGATCAGCTAGCATCGTTGCGTCCGCCGGGGCACGTTTCGATTCGCTGAAACTGTTTTCGGCTTGTTCCGACCACTCGACGGGCACGTTGCCATTTTCGCACCTTTTAGCAGGTCGTTGAGCGTCTGAAGTATTTTCGCGGCCCTCGTTATGAAACGTCGGTAGAAGTTGATCATGCCGAGGTACCTACGTAGCTGTTTAACGTTCGCGGCCTTCGAAACATTCACGATTGCTTCCTCTCGCTCGGCTGGCGGCTTAATTCCGTCGGAGTTTACCGTATATCCGAGGAATGTGATTTCGTGCGCGCCGAATTCGCATTTCGAAATCTAGACCGCGCGTGATTTCGTCGACGAATCGCTGACATGTTTGCGTGGCGTTCCGAAGTCCGAACATCATGTTTGTCGTTTCGAAAAGTCCGAAAAGTGTCGTAATCGGGTTTTTTTCAACATCTTCGGGCGCTGTCGGAATTTGATGATATGCGCGAACGAGGTCGATTTTCAAGAAGATACTCTTACCGTGTAGACGTTGCGCGAAATCTTCGATGTGTGGTGGCGTGTACCTGTCGGGTATGGTGCGGGCGTTTAACGCACGGTAGTCGCCACATGGTTTCAGGTGTCCGTCCTTCTTCGGTGCGGCGTGCAGAGGCGATGCCCACGGTCTTTTCGATGGTTGCACCACGCCCTGCTCGATCGTCATTTCGAACTCCGCCTTAACCTGTTTAAGTCGGTCAGATGCGAGTCGGCGGGCTTTGCTGTAGACAGGCGGGCCAGGTGCGGTTTCGATGTGGTGTACCACACCGTGTCGAGTCTTCTCCCGTCCGAAAGCCGGTGGGCAGGTCAGGTCTGGAAATTCGGCAAGGAGTCGGTGATACGTCGACTCTCCGATGACTGTCTTGATCGACGCTATCTGGGTCGTGGCCGTGTATCCCCTCGCCGACCGATTCGAGGTAGAGTCTATGAGGCGTTTATTCCTTACGTCTACCCACAATTCGTAATGGCTGAGGAAGTCCACACTGATGATAGGTGTGTCAACGTCCGCTATTATGAAACGCCATTTCATCGCTCGACGCAATGCCAAGTCAAGGGACTTGCCAGGTTGGTGCTATAGGTCGCGATGCGTGACCCGTTAGCCGCGAACAATTCGTACGTATCTTGGTTCGCGGGCCCGCGTATTTTGTTGCGCGGGAATATACATACGTCGACACCGGTGTCGACTAGGAAAGAGCTCCTGTCTCTCACGAATATGCGGCGGAATACTAGGCCGTCGTCACGTGCCGCGTTTATGGGGACGGCCGGTCTTGTTTCCCTGATTCCAGGTACATGGTGAATGGCACTTCTTCGCGCGTGCTCGGAACGTCGCGTGATAATAGCAAAGACCGGACTTCCGCGAATCTTCTCCCGGGCGCGGTCTGTACCATCTCGTGTTTGGACGTTGATAGCAGGGTCGGTTAAGGCGCAGGGCCTCGATTTGTGCTTCTATTTGGCGGAGCCTGTCGTCCGACGTTCCTGTGGTGCAACTTCGCTGTTCACCTGCCGTTCTTTCGGTCTCGATAACGGCGACCTTCTGTCTTCTCGGCGAATGCGTTTCGTAGATCCGGTCGGCTACCTGCGTCAACTTCTCTACATCGGTATCGCCCACTGTGGCCAGAGCGTGATGAAGGTACTCCGGGAGTCGCTCACTCCAGAGCGTGAGCAGGATGTCGTCCGGTATGGAGGGGCTTACTAGTCTCGTTAGATGCTGGTAGAATTGGGATGGTTTCCTGTCGGCCATCTCTTCGGAGGTCAGCAGCCGGCGTGAGGTCATCGTTGATAACCGTGGTAAGCGAGGAAGCACGGTCTTCCTTGGTGTTGGAACCGGCACTCCTTTCGGGGCTTTTGTTGTTTTGTCGTGCACCTTTCGTACCTCGCACGTACCTTGTGCGGGTCCCCCAGAATCCTTCCAGGGATAATGGTCCAGCGTCCGTGACCATGGCAGGAGCCAGAAACGCGCTTTCTTGCGTATCCCCTGATCTCAACGTCCTCTCCGCCTCGCCAGGCGCAGAAATCAATCCAGGGGCCTGGCGGTCCACCTTCGAATGGCCGTGGTCGTGAGCTTTTTTTGCACATGTAGAAATCCTCATGGACACTCCGCTGCCACTAATAACGGTAGAACCAGAATAGTGTCGGACTCCTACCGACTAAAACTCCACGTTGGCCATCCTACGCGTATGACAAGGGGTGCTCCAGGAACCTCGGGTGAATTACTTCTGTTGCATCCCCTCCCGCGTCCTCTCTTCGAGCCAGTCCTGTAGATTCCCAGGCTCTTGAATTTGGCGCAACAAGAAGCCATTGCCCCTGGCGCCGTCCCTCCATCTAGTCGCGGTTCGTTGTGGCGGCAATGAATTAGTTCAAGGCCGCCTGACTGCCATCCTCCTCCATCGCGTTATCCTACACGGGTGAGAATTTCTCTTTCTCTCCCTTTCTGCTCCCTCCTTTGCGAGCATAACTCGCTCGCAGAAGAGGCGGACAGCCTCTCGCCTATGACTTGCCGCAGGGTGTAGCGGGGCAGCTCCCATGCCGGACAGGCCTCCAGCGTATGCCGTGTCCTTGTCTTCCCCGCAGTGGTGGCAGATGTCCGTCGTCTCCCGTCCGATTTTCTTCAGCTACTCCTCGAACACGCAGTGTCCCATGAGTACCTGAGTCATCATGTAGGTGAGCGGGAGACCGCGGCGGCTTTTCCATATCCCCCAGTTTGGGAGAACTGCTGCCGCGTCTCGATGTTCGTCTGCTTCGTTGATCAGCTGGGATCGCCACTGGTCCCCTGCGTCCTCCTCGGCAGTTCCTAGGTCGTTTGGGGCCGCCTGCTCGGCCGAGTCCCCTCCCGGGTTCCACGGTCTCCTTTGCTCGTACCTCTTCTTGAGCACCAGCGCCCGGAGCTCCCACGCCGGAGACGCGGCCAGAACGGTCGCCGACGCGTGCGATACTGTTCGGTATCCCTTGACGATTCTGATGGCAGTTACCCTGTGCAGCCTACTGAGAAGCAGCATGCTGCGGCGACTCGCCATCAGATCGTCCGCCCATACCGGGGCCCCGTACATCATCTGGGACCGAACAACGCCCTCGTATAGTCGGCGCACCGCGACTTCCGCCGCACAAGGTGTTGACAGCCGCCGTCGCCCTCGGGATCAGGGAGTCGAAGTGCGGCTCGAACGTCCACAGGCTGTCGATGTCAAGACCCAGGTATCGCATTCGCGATCCCACCCCGACAGTTTCTCCCTCCATGCTTACGTTCAATCGGGGCGGGGTAGCCTGTTCTTGTCGTAGAACCAGATGTCGTAGAACCTCCGACTTCACAGGGGAGGCCCTTAGGCTCAGTCCGCGCACCGCACGTATTGCGCAGGCCGTTGCGACTTCGCCGATGCGCAACGCCTCTTGCCACCCGCGACCCCGACCAGAACCAAAGTGCCGTCAGCGTAACACACCATGGCCGCGCCCGGAGGGAGGCCGTGGTCGTGAACTGAAGACGCAGCGCGGCTCACTTTACCCCCCACAACTGTGCCGGTACTGGGGTATTCCTCCCCTGCACCGTAAACGACATTCTGATTCGTTTTACTATCCGTAATAATGGAGAGAGAGTATCGCCGAGTTCGTCAACAAACGTTCCCTTCCTGGTGCCACTCACTCTTCCGCACCCTACCACGGTCAAGGCCGGTGCGAGGTGACGGGGAGCTCCGCGAGAAGGTGAGATGAGTGGTCTTGGCAGGTATGGGCCCACCAACTTCTCCGAAATTCTCCGCACCGGATCAGGGAACTGACGGGTGTCAAAGGTACCGACCAGCCGCCACCCGACTATAGGAGGATATCAGATCCATCGGGGTTTCTCAGGGCGTGATCCTACGCCCTGAGAACCCACACCCGCCCCGTGCTCCCCACGTGCATTTAAAGTCTAAGGTGATTATATGCGTGCATGCCTGCAGCTAAGAATTCACACATACTTAATTATCAAACCCATTCATTTAAATTACAAATTCCAACTCAAATTCAAATTTTAAATGATGCTAACGCCATATCACCGCTACCATCAAACATAATGTATGTTACTTTGCTGTATGCATGTTACTGTATCTGCTCTCTAATACTTTAATTATTCAAACAAAGTTATTTTTTTCCATCTTGATTTATTCTCGAATTAAATTCTATTCGACATCGCTGCCACCAGAAATTACCCTTAGGTTATTTAGATAAATTTAATCTCAGGTCAAAATATTTCGTTAACAATTAGTACCACAGAGCCGAACGGCGCATTGGTTAATTGTATCTTTATTATTCCAAGTGACGCTACTGATAAATGTTCACTACGTTTTCGATTTACCTCGAAAAGTACTAAGGAGCACTCTTCGAGAAGGATTAAAGTTATTCTTCCAATGGTGCATTTATTATTTTGTTGCCTTTTAATGATACATACCATTTATTCATTCCTCTATTTTATTTAATACATCATTCAAAAATTGCAAATTAAATTCCCTAATGTTTTCATAAGTTATTGGGCAGGTGTTTTTAATGAAAGCGGATGCGGTTCTTTTAGCCTAAGAATTGAACGAAATTAACGCTCAAGATGGAGATAAATTAAATATATCAAATATTAGTATGGTTTGGTTATTTTATTAGCACTTTTTAATATACACGAAGAACTTGATGTTCTGATGATGACGGTTGTAAGATTTTGTTGATACTGCCACCAGAAGCTTCGTCTCGTCCTTACATACTGACTTTCCATCTCCGGGTTTTCCATGTTTTAATTGTGTACTCTCGTGGGCACATATCCTCTGGTATTGCCAGCTGTTTACCTTTAACCTGGCCCATCGGGCACTTAGGATGTTTACAGCTTAGGGGATAGGCAATTCAGACTTTCCCAAGAAAGGTAGATATGTGGTCCGAGTCATAAAGGGACGGTCATCCCAAATTCCGAACAGTCTCTCCCGGAATTTCAAAATACTTCTTCATGTATTCTCGATATGTTGTCGTTGATGCGGAGATGATTAATCGTTGTTCACATAAGTTACACTTAATTGCCGTGCGAATACTCACATCCTTACGCATGAAACGCTGTCCTCCTTTGTTGTAAAGATATCTGAAATCTCCAAATGACCAAACGTGGTAGCGGGTTGGACTGATCTTTTCCAAACGAATCCTCTTCTCGTTATGTAGATAATAAATGGGTGGCATTATTCATCGTACGCAGTAGTATTCTAACAATAAGTTGTACAATTCTGGGTAATCCGTTAGGTGTACTCCGTCCAGCGGTCTGTAGAATTCTTTGCCTTTGTCTTGCTAATACTGCGACACACCCATTTATAAAGCAATTTAACGTTACTTATTCCTGTAATGAAGACTAATTTTAAATTTATCATTAATCCAATACATTTGTGGATTAAGGACTCTGTTTCTTATTAATTTTTTATATTGTTTATGTTTTTTCTTAATACATTAATAAATTTTTATTTGATCAGCGCTTCTTCCTCACCGAATTCTGGCTTCGATGCTTTGTTCAATTTCTAGACTCCATCAAAACCGTTTCAGTGTTAATTCAAAATACTCTTTTATACACCGCAGACATGCGACGGTTGAGACATATCTGCGCAATGCGCACATCTTAATTTTCACATCGGGTGACGTTGTAGAGTCCTACCACTCTGCATCTATAGCGCAGTATCCGTAGAGGTCCTAAGCATCATCATCCAGTGTCACGTCCCGCGCTACGCACGTGCCGTAACGAAAACTACAATAAGTAAATTACATGAGCGATCATTTTAACACACAATAAACTAAAAAGATTATAAAAATAATAAAATAAAATAAAACACTAACAAAAGATTAATCAAATGTAGACGCACGTGATACTATTACATAAGGGCGACTAACGATTTGGAATATACGTAC
>NC_057784.1:16638-18334 GCF_014825855.1 Bombus pyrosoma
TCAGGGGCGTTGCCGATGGGGTTAGGCCTTTAGATTTGTCCGGTTTAGTAGGCTGAGCTTGTGGTATTGCCGTGGTATTGCTGTGTGTCTTTGTGTCTTTTGTTTTGTTTCGGTCGTGAGCTGATCCGACCAGGGGTGTAATGTATCCTCTTGCTTTATTTCGCAGTTCTTGGTTTTTTTTCTTTATGTTTTCCAAGATTGCTTTTTGCTCTGCGGATTTTTTCGTTGATGTTAGTTGTGGGTGCTCCTGCAGTTGCGATGAGATGGTCTCTTGATCTTGTAGCACTTCGAATCTGTTTTTAGTTGGGATTACTGCTGGAGGAGGGCTTCTTGATTGCTTCATGCTTTCGTTTTTTTTGACTGGCGCGTTTTGCGTATGGTTTTCTTCTTGATTTATGTTTTCTTGGCTACCATTTGATTTTTTGTTCCTAATTGTCAGGTTTGGCTGTGGATTGAGTTTTCGCGTTTTTTGTGTTAACGGCATTAAGCTGCTGATGTTCGTGGTTGTCCTTGGAGGGGTTATTTTCCTTTTATTTGTTTTTTTTATGTTTGTGGGTGGATCCGCCTTGTTATTTTCGGCTTCATTCTCGTTGTTTTCAATCGTTTTGTTTTCTTGTATTTTCCTGGAGGTTCCTCTCTCTTTTTTTTTTTTATATGGCACGTACACTATTTAACACTTTCCTTTTTTTTTTTTCTTCTCTTATTACTGATAGTCACTGTTAGCTACTGTGAGCGATGGAACACGCTCATTGGCAGGTCTATCTCCGGCGAGGGGTCCGACCTGCCCGGGGGTTCGAGAACGAGTGACGAGAACGAGTGCACTCAGCGCGGTATGAGCGTTGGCTGAAATAAGTAATTTTCTTATATCTCTTTGATGTTCAAAAAAATAGGATATTTAAAGAAATATAAGTGTGTGCCAAAAGGAAAATGATATAATGTAATGGTCGCGTAATACTAAAACATTGCAATTTCTTGATGCTTAGAATATGAATAATTAAAAATTGATTGTTAAGAAAGCCAAATTGATTTTTTAGAGTTACGTTATTTTTTGTGCAAAAGCAGATTAGGGTGTTATTTATGACTATTTCCAATATTTTGGTTATGTTGGCTAGGAGACAGGTAAGAAGAGGTCTTTATTCTTTCTTCTTTTGTGATGGCTGTTAAAATTATTAAAGAGCACTGTGTGATATCATTTTCTTTTTTTGGGTAAGCGTTCGGCATGTCGTCGAAACCGGATGATTTCTTATTATTTCATTTAGAGAAAACGATTTTTAGTAGGTTATAATTTGTAAAGCAGCTTATTTCTCTGTCTGGTTGTTTGGGGTTGTCCGAGGTGTTTTCATTAGAGAATATGAAGACTGTCTTATTTAGCGATATGTCTCGCTCTATTTTATTTTTCAGTTTATATGTTTCGGAGATAATAATTCTGTTTAATTATCCTCGACTCATGTGTTCGTTGTGTGTGTGTGTGTTTTGGGAAAGTGAGTGCCCATAACGTATAGCTTTTCCGTTGTTTTATATGATATGAAATAACTAGACTCCATGCCTTTATTGATGTTCTGTATCGCTATACCTACTTTTTGGAGGAGGAGAGCTTTCTCTGAAGGCAGTTTGAAAGAAAGAATAAAGTTAGGTTCTTTTAACCTAAAAATTTGGTTTGTCTGTCGGAACATGCTACTTGAGTCTTTTTCGACAT
>NC_057784.1:18834-21910 GCF_014825855.1 Bombus pyrosoma
CTAAAGTTTGGAAAATAAAGCTAATATAGAAAACTAGGCAAAATTTGATAAATTTACTAGCAGGATACTTGTTCATCTAATTTCTTATTTTGTGTGATTTTACAGAGACTGAAAGAAGAAAACAAGCTAACAATCGACAGTAAAGCAGTTGCTGACGGTAACAAATATACTTTGAATGGTGAAATGCAGTATTTGGACAGGAGCAGCCTGTTCCATGTAACATCTGCATGTCTGTGTGACGTTAATCCACATTAGAGGCCAGATGTGTGCAAGTCCTCACCGCGTACCCTCAATTACTTCAAGGACTCAGCATAACAAACTTTTAGTTTATTGATTCTGCAAGTGTTTTCGGTTTATGGATGGTCCTTGGAACAGTCCTTAGGTTATTATACGCCCTTACAAATTACGAGGAAAGCAGGTAGTTACCTAATCTTCATTTATTAACGTGTACTATAACCAATTGGCATCGTGGATCGTTACCTTCACTTTTCCTAACAAAAAGTGCGAACAGCGAATCCGCGTTGTTAACCCTTAGAGTGCTATGGATGCATATATGCGTCTGGCGAAAGTCATCGGTATGGACTAAGGACGCATATATGCGTCTGGCGAAAACCATCAGTCTGGACTAAGGACGCATATATGCGTTTGTCAATTTTTCCGAGCACCTACGCAGAAGTAATACTATTACGTTTGTGTGAGATAAATATAAATGCATTTCAATGTTAATGCCGCGTTCGAAGAAACTGTCTTTTCTTTCTTCTTTTTATTTAATACTTTGCATTCAAAATTTATCCAATTTGGACATTTGGTAGAATAATCGTGCCGGTACAACACAATTATCAAGAAGAAAATGTCTTGTTTGTGTGAAAAATAAGTGAAGGAACGACAGAAAATGCGATGTCGGATTATGTATCGATGATTGTTTTGAAATTTTTCATGCACAATTGAATTATTAACTTGTGTTATATTTATTAAATTTAGTTTTCTAGTTTATTGTTTTCTAGTTTACTACCCAAATTCTAGTTTATTGTGAATTTCAATGTTTATAATAAATAATTAATACTAAAAAATAACTCTATGCTGAGTTTAGAATTTCGACTAGTTAGCCAGTATATCTGTTTCCTTTTTATTCGTGTTTTGTCTACAATTGATTTAGTATGTTGCTTCCATGTAAGTTATGAGTCCAAGTGGTGTCTTAGTATTTAACTTGTTTTGTTGTTGTTATGTGCGTGCAATTCACTTGGATATTAGGTGGTTTCCTTTTTCGTATTGTAAATATAATGTGGTTAAATTGAACGGGGTTTGCTTTTATCTTGCAGTCATTTTTCTATTTTTCTGATACGCTCTGGTAGTAATATGACTGCTGTTTGTGGATTATAGAGTACTTGTGTTACGTCGAGGACACGGGGAGTAATGAAATTAAGAAATCAGTGTACGTTTCCTCGCGTCGTTCGAATGATTTCGCTTAGGTTTAAAAGTTTCACGAGCAAGGTAAGAAAAATTCAGACTTTAGATATGATGGCAGAGTTACGTACAACTCTCGATTCCAACTAACGATTCTCTCCTTTCGGTTACAACTTAACTGTTTCCTTGATCCGATTTGTTTCTCTTTGTCATCCGTCAATATCCCTACTACGCACGCGTTCGTTACGCCTCCGCCGCCGTTGCCACCTACGCCTTCTTCCAAATATTCGGCGGAAGGACCGTACGGATATCGATGACTCATTAGGCCTGTCTGCACTTGCGCTTCGGTGATACCGTTGGAAAGTTTTGTTGTCGAGTGCCGCTAAGCCCTATTCAAGTTTTCCGACCCTTTCAGCTTGTCGGCATTTGCGCTTTATCGTCAACATTGTCTGTATGTCGACGATATATCCGCGTTACTATAAATAATAGAGACCAAAGAAGCCCTTCTACAGTGTCACGTAAAATTTATGATAAAAAAAGGAATAACTTAACTTCACCGTGTTTTTAAATAATTTTGTAGGCTTTTATTCACGAAAATGATTAAGTATAATATTACAATGAAATTCAAATTACGGCCAAACTGTACACAAGACTAGACTCAAGACTAAAAAAGACTCTTCTTGGTCAAATGCTTGCAGTTTTTATAGGTTGCGTTTGTCGGTGTCGAGGGGCAAAGGCCGGATCCTAATTGCCCTACGTAATGGGGAAAATGTAATGTTGGCGCATGTGCAAAGGTCAAGTCAAAACCTAACGATCCGCTGTCAGGTAGTATGGAATGACGTGGAGTTGGGTGTGGCCGTTGTCACAGTGTCGTCCGTGAATGTCAGTATTTTGCGTTGGTAGTTATACGCAATCCAGTGAAACTAAATAGTTTCAAAATTGAAGTAGGCGAGAAAGTAGAGTATTACGAAGATGCAAGACGAAAGGACCTGATTTTCTGTACAAAAATAAGTCGAGGATGAAGTGACAAGTTTTGACACAAGACTTTGTTTTCTAGAAAATCAATTATGAAGTTCCGTCTACTTGACTCGCTACTTGTTAAGTATATGCGTACCTACATGGCGGAACTTCGCAATCCATTGTCTGGGAAACGAAGCCAGGAAAAATTTTATATATCTGAATGAATTTTATTCATCTTCATACATACATGTATGTTTTCTGAAATATTTTCTCTATTCGATAACATGAAATAACAAAACTTGTTACTTCAGCCAACGCTCATACCGCGTTGAAAGTACTCGTTCTCGTCATCACTCGTTTTCGAACCCCCGAGCAGGTCGGACCCCTCGCCGGAGTTAGACCTGTCAATGAGCGTACACCCCATCGTTCACAGTAGCTAACAGTGACTATCAGTAATAAGAGAGAGAAAAAAAAAAAAAGAAAGTGAAAAGTGAAAAAAAAAGGGAAAGTGTTAAATAGTGTACGTGCCATATAAAAAAAAAAGAGAGAGGAACCTCCAGGAAAATACAAGAAAACAAAACGATTGAAAACAACGAGAATGAAGCCGAAAATAACAAGGCGGAACCACCCACAAACATAAAAAAAAGCAAATAAAAGGAAAATAACCCCTCCAAGGACAACCACGAACATCAGCAGCTTAATGCCGTTAACA
>NC_057784.1:22410-24139 GCF_014825855.1 Bombus pyrosoma
TATTCTTTTCATATTTCATATGACATATAACGATTCGAGGATCACGAGAAGGTTAAAGAATCAAAGGCAAAATAAAAAAAAATATTTTTAAGTATTTAAAATAATTTTCCTGTAAATTTAACCCAGCGCTGCTCACGCACAGTTAACACATTCGCAAAGAAAATTCAGAAATTGAAATAACTTTTAATTATATAAATATATAACTCATTGGTTTCATCAGTCTCTGTAAAATACTATTTCGAATCAATTTTACAGTCTCTCACACCAGAAGTGACAAGTTTAACCGTAATCAAAAAAGTATCGTAATCAATATTGAAGTAGTCGAGTAATAATAATCTTTTAATGTTTCGAAATATAGAGTGAATAGAAAAACAATTATTTGCTGATAATATTGACATAATTTAACCGTTTGAGCCACAGGGGTCTTTGAAAAACCAGGGTCGGAAAGTCCCGAACGGCACGATAGCGTCTTAATCGATTGCTAAGAGAAACAAGCGGTACAATAGCCCTCGTCATATTTATTATATTTATGAAATGCATCCATGTAATATCGGGAATATATTATTACTATATTTCTATGATTTTATGATGATTTGTTTACAATGAATGGATTGTACAGATGTTGATTAAACAGAAGAACGATGGTTGTTTAACGTGAACTAATCACAATAACATACTATAATCTAGACAACTCAATAGTTAGTTTGCAACTCTCGTCACAACGGATTCAACGCTGTCTCTCCCACGTGGACCACACTCTCTCGACAACACAACTCGCACTCTGTGACTTCTCGATTCACACTCTCAGGCTTCTCCATTGACACTTACTGATCTACAGGCTCATTAATGAAATAATACTAGCATTAGAAAACAAACAATACTGTACAGCCCTCTTTATGGACATCGAGAAAGCATTTGACAAAATAAACCACGAAAGCCTGCTACAAACAATCAGAAAACAATTCCCGGAGCAAATATACCAGTTAATAAAATCCTACTTAAGCAGCAGAACCTTCGTAATAAAAATCAAGGACACATACTCTGAAGTTAAAGACATCAAGGCAGGGGTTCTGCAAGGAAGCATCCTAGGACCAATACTATACACGGCCAACATACCAACAACTACCAATAGTAAAATACTGACATTCGCGGACGATACGAGTTCTGCCCGGGCAACCGACGTAAACAGACGTGTGCTCCGGGGTAGTGATCTGAGAATTTCCTTAGTGCTAAGTAAAATTAGCGATTAGTGATAGTGAGGAGAAGCCCAACAATGCAGCAACAGATACCAGCAATTAAAATTGCAACAAAAGATGAAAGATATTATATAAGTAGGTCGGTAGATTTACCAGCCCTAAAGCAACAACAACAAGTTAATAATAATCAAAATATGGACATAGAAGAAATGAAGGAGCAGCGAAGACAGGAGGAGTACAGTCAAGATAATGAAAAATATTATCAGGATGAAAACTGGAAGATACCAAAAAACAACAAAAAGCGTAAAATAACTCCAAGCACAAGTGCCGCAGGAAAACCAGATACAGAAAAGCAGCGATGGCTGCAAGAATTACCATTAAGAAATTCGTTCAGCCCATTAACAGAAGAAACAGACGCTGATCCGACAAATAAAGATACAACTCACTCAAGTTATATTACAAAACCGCCACCAATATTTGTCGAGGTACAAATAATAGACCCACTTATTGAATTATTAAATAATATAATCGAT
>NC_057784.1:24639-26579 GCF_014825855.1 Bombus pyrosoma
TAACGTTATACGTTATATCATAATACTATATAACGTTATACATTATATCATAATACTGTATAACGTTATACGTTATATCTTAATACCATATAACGTTATACGTTATATCGTAATACCATATAACGTTATTGATTACAACGTAATACCACATATCGTTATACGTTATATCGTAATACTATATAACGTTATACGTTATATCGTAATACCATATAACGTTATTGATTACAACGTAATACCACATATCGTTATACGTTATATCGTAATACTATACAACGTTATACGTTATAACGTAATACCACATATCGTTATACGTTATATCGTAATACCATATAGCGTTATACGTTATATCGTAATACCATATAACGTTATTGATTACAAAGTAATACCACATATCGTTATACGTTATATCGTAATACCATATAACATTATACGTTATATCATAATACTACTTAACGTTATACTTTATAATGTAATACCACATATCGTTATGCGTTATATCGTAATACCATATAGCGTTATAAGTTATATCGTAATACCATATAACGTTATACGTTATATCGTAATACCATATAAAGTTATTGATTACAACGTAATACCACATATCGTTATACGTTATATCGTAATACTATATAACGTTATACGTTATATCATAATACTATATAACGTTATACATTATATCATAATACTGTATAACGTTATACGTTATGTCTTAATACCATATAACGTTATACGTTATATCGTAATACCATATAACGTTAATGATTACAATGTAATACCACATATCGCTATACGTTATATCGTAATACTATACAACGTTATACGTTATAACGTAATACCACATATCGTTATACGTTATATCATAATACTATATAACGTTATACATTATATCATAAGACTATATAACGTTATGCGTTATGTCATAATACTATACAACGTTATACGTTATAATGTAATACCACATATCGTTATACGTTATATCGTAAGACCATATAGCGTTATACGTTATATGGTAATACCATATAACGTTATACGTTATATCGTAATACCATACAACGTTATACGTTATATCATAATACTACTTAACGTTATACTTTATAATGTAAAACCACATATCGTTATACGTTATATAGTAATACCATATAACGTTATACGTTATATCGTAATACTATATAACGTTATACGTTATATCCTAATACCATATATCGTTATACGTTATATCGTAATACCATGAAACGTTCTACGTTATATCGTAATACCATATAACGTAATACGTTATATCGTAATACCATATAACGTTATTGATTACAAAGAAATACCACACATCGTTATACGTTATATCGTAATACCATATAACGTTATACGTTATATCATAATACTACTTAACGTTATACTTTATAATGTAATACCACGTATCGTTATACGTTATATCGTAATACCATACAACGTTATACGTTATATCATAATACAACTTAACGTTATACTTTATAATGTAATACCACATATCGTTATACGTTATATAGTAATACCATATAACGTTATACGTTATATCGTAATACTATATAACGTTATACGTTATATCCTAATACCATATATCGTTATACGTTATATCGTAATACCATGTAACGTTCTACGTTATATCGTAATACCATATAACGTAATACGTTATATCGTAATTCCATATAACGTTATTGATTACAAAGTAATACCACATATCTTTATACGTTATATCGTAATACCATAAAACGTTATACGTTATATCATAATACTACTTAACGTTATACTTTATAATGTAATACCACATATCGTTATACGTTATATCGTAATACCATATAACGTTATACGTTATATCCTAATACTATATAACGTTATACTATATATTATAATACCATATAACGTTATACGTTATATCATAATACTATATAACGTTATAATATATATCA
>NC_057784.1:27079-29123 GCF_014825855.1 Bombus pyrosoma
AGTTAACATGGTGCAAACCGGATGTCGTGCTCTGTATTTGGCAGCAAATGTGGAGTGTATGGCACATCGATCTGTCGGCAAATCTAAGATAGCAGCGGTAATACGTTCAATTGAATATTAAAGCTTGAATATGCTTAAATGTAATTGCATTGGATTTGTCCGGGACCAGAGTTTTCACAGCGTAAGCAAGAGGATGTGCGCTGTACTTTGCAGCAAATGTGATGTATAAGGCGCATCGAATTGTCGACATGTCTTCAATAGAAGCGGAGATACCTTGATTTGAATAATTACGCAGAATGTGCAAAACAGCAAATACTCTGGTCTTGACCTGGACCAGACTTGACAAAGCGCAAACCGGATGTCGTACCATGTATTTCGCAGTATATATGGAATATACCGCGCATGGGGTTGAAGACATTTCTCGAATAGCAGCGGAGATACGTTCAGATGGATATTCATGATTGAATATGCAAAACTGAAACTACGCTGGTCTTGACCTAGACCAGAGTTGACATAGCGCAAACCGGATGTAATTCCACGTATTTCGCAGCATATATGGAGTACACCGCGCATGGGGTTGAAGACATATCTCGAATAGCAGCGGAGATAGGTTCAGATGAATATTCATGCTTGAATATGCAAAAGTGGAAATACGCTGCTCTTGACCTAGGACCGAGTTGACGTAGCGAAAACAAGATGTCGTTCCACGTATGTGGCAGCATATGTGGAGTATAACGCGCTCAGAATTGTACAAATACCTCGAATAGCAGCGGCCATACGTTCTATTGAATATTCAAGCCTGAATTTGCAAAGCTGTAACAGCGCTGGATTTCGCACTGCCCAGATTTGACATAGCGCAAACTGAATGTCGGGCTCTGTATTTGGCAGCATATGCGGTTAACAACGCACATCGAATTATAGACATATCCCCAATAGCAGCGGAGATATGATCAGATGAATATTCAGGCTTGAATATTCAAAAATGGAAACACGCTCGTCTTTACCTAGGCCAGAGTTGACGTAGCGGAAGCCGGATGTCGTTCCAGGTATTTCGCAGCGTATGTGGAGTATAACGCGCACAGATTTGTAGACATATCTCGAATAGCAGTGGAGATACGTTCAATTGAATATTGAAGCATTAGTATGCAAAACAGCAATTACACTGGTCTGTACCTAGGCCAGAGTTGACATAGCGCAAACCGGATGTCGTGCTGTGTGTTTTTGCAGCATTTGTGAAGTATCACGCGCACTAAATTATTGACATATCTCGTATCGCAGCAAATACACGATCAATTGAATATTGAAGCATGAATATACAAAAGTGCAACTACACTGGATTTCGCAGTGCCCAGAGCTGACATATCGCAAACCGGATGTCGTGCTCTGTATTGGCAGCATATGAGGTGTATACCGCGCATCGAATTATTGACATATCACCAAAAGTAGCGAAGATACGTTCAAATGAATATTCAAGCTTCAATATGCAAAACTGCAAATACGCTGGATTTGACCTAGACCAGAGTTGACATAGTGCAGGCCGGATGTTGTGCTCTGTATGTGGTAGTAAATGTGGACTATAATGCGCGTGGGATTATTACCATCTCCTCAGTAGGAGCGGAGATACGTTGATTTGAATATTTAAGACAGAATGTGTAAAACCGCAACTACCCTGGACTTGACAGGGATGATAGTTGATATAGCGCAAACCGAATGTCGTGCTCTTTACTGGCAGCATATGTGGAGTATAACGCGCGTTCTAATGCGGACAGATGACCAATATCAGCTGAGGAACACTCATTTGAGTGTTGAAGTCTGAATATGCAAAACAGCAATTACGCAGGTCTAGACCTAGACCAGAGTTGACATAGCGCAAACCGGATGTCGTGCACTGTATTTGGTAGCATATGTGGAATATAACGCGCATCGAATAAACCACATATCACCAGTATCAACAGAGATACCTTCAATGGCATAGTCAAGCCTGAATAAGCGGAGCAGTAATTACATTGGATTTGACCCAAATCGGAGTTGACACAGCGAAGAA